>NC_133663.1:102549208-102849208 GCF_037893015.1 Macrotis lagotis
AGAAAGTCATCTAATCATTATAAGCTAAATGATATATCATTTGAAGTGAAATTAAAAATGAATTTATATATTTGTGAGTGTATATGTGTGTTTTTCTAATCTATCTGACTTTGATAATCAGAGTGATGCTATGAAAAAGAAATGTTGGAAAGTGTCTTTCAATTTAAGAGTTCTAATAAGTGAAAGTAAAACCCCTGAAATCTGAAAATTTTCAATTTATCTAATATTCATTATTGTGGGACTCTACATTTTCTCTGAGATCTGCCTTTTAGGGTTTTGTGTAAATTGAGTTAAGAAAAAGTTCACTCAATTAGATTATTTATTCAGTTAATGTACTGATGATAATCTTTAGTCAGGACACAAGAAAAGTCAAGTGTATTGAATAGATTGAAAAGAGCTCTGTCACACATCAAATGAGTCAGAGAGATATGAATAAGACCACGAAGTGAATACTCTAGTCTCAAAAAGAAAGAAATATATATTGAAAAAGAATAGGTGATTGGAGAAATGCAAACTAAAACATACCTCATACTTTTAAATACTTCATACTTATTAAATTAGCTAATAGGACAGAAGAAAGTGACAAATGTTGGAGGGTATATGGGGAAAAAGAAAAATTAATGCATTGTTGGTGAAGTGCTGAACTGAGTCAGAAGAGCAATTTAGAACAAAGTATAAAGGGCTATAAAATTACACATATCCTTTGACTTAACAGATTATTATATCTGTATTCCAAAAGTATTTAAAAAACAAAAGTGAAGTGAACTTATATGCATAAAAACATTTATAGTAGCTTTCTTCTGTAGAAAAAGATTTGGAAATTGAGGGGATTTTCCCTATCTCTAAAAAAGTCATGATCAATGAGAAAAGATGAAATGACCTGTTTGAATAGAGGTAAAGATTCGGGAATTCTAGCTTATCAAGGAACAAGCATCTAGAAGTGAAGGGCTTGGGAAATGCTGTAGAGTATGGAATGAGAGTGAAACCTCTGTGGAATAGCAATATAATTCCCAATTTTTCTTTCATTCATAATCCTAAATTCAGCACATTTAAATCTTGGGAGGGTGAGACCTACTTATATTTACCCCTTTACACATCAGAATCTAGTTTTTATCTTTTCCTATAAAATTCTTTTTTCAAATCATTGCCTCTGTTCCTCAGTAGTCCCTTCCTCCTACTAATATTTTGCTTTATTTCCTGAACATTTCCTTGTTTGATGTAAATTGATATGTAATGGAATTTCGTTTATGGTCCTAAATGATGGTACTACAGAAATAGTAAAGAATAAGAACCAGTTTCTGGGAGTAGACATTCTGTTCGCCTACCACCTACATAGGAACAGCTCTTTCCACTGGCTGCAAATAAGAACCGGCTGCACCTTTAAGACTATCAGGTTGGGACAAACTCACTTCTCTTTCTGTTTTGAAGGTCATATTCACTCTCAAAACAGGTAACATGAATGAAGTGGGTAGATGAAAGCTTTCCTTCCACTTAATCCTTTAGACCTTGAGATCCCAAGAAACAAACTTAGTTATTTGGGATGTTTTGGGGTTTTCCTCTTTAGTTTAGGCAAAGGTAAGTGCTGAATCCCCCAGTATTGGAAGCTTGAGCCATAGAGATGCTGGAGGCAGCATTCTAGGCTAGATTCTATGGCCAGCCCTGAAGAAAACCTTTGGAAGTCTATGTACTGAGATATCAACTGGGAGTCGGGAATGGTAGGTGGCAGTGATGGAGGGCTGCCAAATTAGGTACTACTGCATTTAGATATGAACCTAATCCCCCTATGCTCCATCTCTTAGAGATGATATGAGAGGGGTGGGATTGTGTATCCCAGGTGTTGAGGGGAATGTTTGTATGGGTTTTTTTTTTCTTGCTCTACTTTTGCAATATCTCTTTGTAAAAATGAATCTTTCTATTAATGGAACTGCAGACCAATGGACCCTTGAAATTAAGGAAGCACCCTAAGTGTGGGATTTGGCCAGTGGTAGAAATTAAAAAGCCCCCAACACCCTGAGAAGCCTGTGGAAGGGCTACAGTATAACACACTGGGTCTTCTAGCCCTAGGGATCTGGGTAAGAACAGTTATACGTGTAACAATAAGATCATGTTGTTTCATGCACTCTAGTCTGTCTGTTTCTTTTCTGAAACACCCTTGAAGCCCTATAATTATTGCTAAAGTGTGAGATAGGACCGACACAACTTGAGTGGAAAAATGGGAACATAGTTTTTACAATGGTATGCACTAATTATAGAGAGGAGAGACTAGATTCTGGATTAAGAACAGTTTTAGAAGGAAAGAAACCAGTTAGGAGTTTATTGAAACAGTCTAGGCAATAGGTTTTGAGAGCATTAACTAGAGTATTTATAGTGGGAGTTGAAAGGAGGTGATTGGGGGCATAAGAATTACTTTAGAGCAATATTCATCAGGAATTTACAACTGATTAGATGTGGGCAGGTGAGGGAGAAGGAAGAATCAATAATGACTCTGACATTTTAAGCTTGGGTGATTAGAAGTGCAGTCATATCAATAGAAAAAAAGATTTTTGAAGAGAAAATGAGTTCTGTTTTAAAATGATTAGATTAATTTGTCAGAGAAATAGACTAAGAAGTATAGATAGGTTAGGGGCATACCAAGTGGAAGATTATAGTTCATGAGCAACAGGTATGTGTCTTGCTTAAGAGGTTACTTAAGTTTCATGCCCTCATATACTGTGTACATGAAAATATAGATGGTATAGTAAGAACAAAACCATTTTCTCTCCTTTATTCAGATTATTGAGTTTTACAAAACGCTTTTCTTATAGAGTGAAACCTGAGATAGCAAACCCACATACCATTCATTTGCATTGTACTGGAGAGGAAACAAAAGTTCAAAGAGATTGTCATTCAAGGGCTCCTATGAAGTCAGAGAGTTGGAGTTTAAACCGAATTCTTCTGAGTACAAGTCCAGTGTCTGATTAGCGAGGCAATTCTTTGTCTAATTTGCACCTGCTTGGTGCAAAGTAATTAGACAGAATTTGAGCTTTTGATTGGTACAATGCCTCAGAAATCAGAAGACATTGTTTTGTTAGTTGATTCTGATGTTCAACTAGCTCATTATTTCCTTTGATTCCACACTGCTAGAGTTACCAACATTTTATTTTTTTTTCCTGACAGTTCATTTGGAAGCTCTTTTCCTACCATTGTTTGCTCTTTAAATGTTGGCATTAGTCTCAAGAAAAAGCAGCATCAAGCAAGGGACACTGATAATTTTGAAGGGTCATTTAATGGTTCTGTCACACCAATGTGCATACTGAGTTTGTAGTATTTGTTTTCTGGAATTATACAAGGCTAAAACCCAGCTTGTAAGACTTATTTTCACCAGTTGTATAATACCAAAATTCAGCATGGATACTGTTAGAAGTGAATAACATATAATATTTTTATAATATAGGATATAATCTATTTATTATACTTATGATTTTTAATGCTCTATTCTAAAATTATGCAGTTTTATATAAATATATAGATAGATGTCTACATATACATCTATATATCTATCTCTCTATCTAAATATATATAAATGTACCAGGCCCTGTGTATTAAGTATTTTTCTACTGTTACTTAGATCTTTGCTACAATCTTGGGGGATAGTTGATATTATCCCCATTTTGCATTTAAGGAAACTGAGGCAAACAGAGGTTGAGATTTCCCCAGGGTCATGCTACTGATACATGTTGGAAGTCAAATTTGAACTCATTTCTTCCTGAGGTACAACATTTTCCTGTACCTCCAGCTGCCACTGAACTATTATTGATTGAATCTGTATTTTAGTGAACCTTCTTCTTGCCTTTCAACATATTAGAATTTGATTTTTTTGATAAATTGTCACCAACCAACCAATAGATAAATATATTTCAGAACTGAATGAAGGGTCATGAAGAAACAATACAGGTTCCATAGTTCATCAGCTTTTGTAGGGCATCAGCAAAATTCAGCAGTATATATTCTGCATTTATATCATCTAGCTTTTTTTATCTCTCCATCTTAAACCAGACCTTCATTAGTACAGGGAACCTTCAATGGAGAAATCCTGTTAACCAAAGCAGATCAGCACGTGTTATATAACTCATAGTCCTAATGAGTTGCCTGTCAGTATAGAATTTAAGTGACTTTTTGCATTTTACAGATATATATCTATATATATATCTATATCTATATATATATATATATATCTATATCTATATATATATATATATCTATATCTATATATATATCTGCCACGGGGATTGCTTTACAATTATATCCTTTGCTATATCATTTGAAGAATGTTACCTAAATCTTAAATGAGATCCAAAATGAGGAACTTTTTTTTTGTAACTATCTACCTGGGAAATTGGATGGTGGAAAAAAACAAGTAGACAGAGAATGACTATTAACCAGGCTATCACATGTATTTTGATGACTAATTCATTGAAATGATTCATAAGTATCTGTGTCTTGGAAAGACAATTGAACAGACAATGAACTTGACCCAGAATTATAGAGGAAGAAAAGATTAAACTGGATTGTTTTTGAAAAGTTGTACAGCTCTTTGAATGATTAGAATTCATAGTTAAAACAAAGGTACACTTTTATTAAGATGAATATTCTTCCTCTTTTTCTATGTGGTGATAAGTAATAAAACATACTTAATGATGCAGTCTACACCATTTGAGGAGTCCATGTTATCCACCTAAATATTCATTACTCAAACCTACAACCTCTACATTAGAAAGGAGAGAATTCTGAACTATATTAAAACAAATAGACCAAGCAATGTATAGCAACATATATTTAAAAAGCATAATAACCATTGCCATCATCATGCTCCTCCTCCTCTTCCTCCTCATCATTTTAATATTGATTAATTATGGTTAATTGCTTAAATATTGTTAACATTTCTTTCTAAGGCTTGTAGTACAGTGACCACTCACAAGTCATATTGTACTGCTAATCCTCATGGAAACTTTATCTAGCTGCATTTCTGACCACCCCTCTTTGCCAACCCTGTATCCCTTCATTCATTCATATATGCTCACTATGTTTGTTCTTGACTTAAGTGTGAATAACTGTTTAATTTTAACCCCACTGCAACTCAGAGCTACAGAACTCAAGTGATCTGCCTGCCTTAGGTCCCCCAAGTTGACAGTACAAGAGGCATGTGCCAACTCTCCTCGCAAAGTATATTAATGGAAATAGTGACTAAATCTATGTCAAGTTAATTCTGTGCCAATAATGAATGGTTGACCTTTAAATGTTGAAAAAATTCCATAAAACCTTGAATGTCAGTTAAATTATCTTCTTCACTTAAAAATGAATTTATTGTATTTCATAATTCAGATGATTTTCTTTAGCATGCTATACTTAGGCCTATTTGGAAGAAATCTAGAATGAACTTCCACTCTTAGCCAATCAAATCTGGCAGTTTAGTAACAACAGGGCAAATTTTTGTCATTTTGCTTTACCATCAATATTAAATCTACATGAGTCATTTGTTGGAACAAAAAATAAAGTCACAGCAAAGAATGTTGTCACAAGATCAATAGTTATAAAACTTCTTTGGCATTGGCTCACTACTTGTGTAGGATCAGGAAATAATTTTCTTATGACAACACACTAATATGTGAATATTAAATTTGTTGATAAATCAGTACAATACACTTTTTGTGAATCTATTTCAATGTTTTATTATATTTTGATATATGAAAATTATTATTTTTTTGTTTTTCAAAGATTTTATTTATTTTGAGTTTTACAATTTGCCCCTGTTTACCTCCCCTCACCCCCCCCCCCCGCAGAAGGCAATTTGCGAGTCTTTACATTGTTTCCATGGTATACACTGACCCAAATTGAATGTGATAAGAGAGAAATCGTATCCTTAAAGAAGAAAAATGAAGTATAAGAAATAGCAAAATTATATAATAAAATAATATATTTTTTTCTAAATTGAAGGTCTTTGGTCTTTGTTCAAACTCCACAATTCTTTCTCTGGAGACAGACGGTATTTTCCATTGCAGATAGCCCCAAATTATGCCTGATTGTTACACTGATGGAATGAACAATTCCATCAAGATTGATCATCACATAATGTTTTTCTGGTTCTGCTCATTACATTCAGCATCAGTTCATGCAAATCCCTACAGGCCTCCCTGAATTCCCATCCCTCCTGGTTTCTAATAGAACAATAGTTTTCCATGGCATACATATACCAGTTTGTTAAGCCATTCCCCAATGGATGGACATTTACTTGATTTATTATTATTTGCACCACAAACAGGGCTGCTATGAATATTTTTGTACAAATGTTATTGCTAGATCAAAGGGTAAGTACATTTTTGTTGCCCTTTGGGCATAATTCCAAATTGCTCTCCAGAAAGGTTGGATGAGAACAGCTCCACCAAAAATGTATTAGTGTCCCAGATTTCCCCCATCCTTTCTTTTTTTTTTTTTTTTTAGGTTTTTGCAAGGCAAATGGGGTTAAGTGGCTTGCCCAAGGCCACACAGCTAGGTAATTATTAAGTGTCTGAGATCGGATTTGAACCCAGGTACTCCTGACTCCAAGGCCAGTGCTTTATCCACTATGCCACCTAGCCGCCCCTATTGCCCCATCCTTTCAACATTGATCATTGTCCTTTAGGCAATATTGCTCAGTCTGAGAGGTATGAGGTGGTACCTCAGAAATGCTTTAATTTGCATTTCTCTAATAAGTAATGATTTAGAGCAATTTTTCATATGACTATGGATTGCTTGGATTTCCTCATCTATAAATTGCCTTTGCATATTCTTTGAACTTTTGTCAATTGTGGAATGGCTTTTTTTAAAGAATTTGACTGAAACCTCTGTATATTTTAGAAATGAGTCCTTTGTCAGAAATACTAGTTGTAAAAATTGTTTCCCAGTTTACTACGTTTCTTTTTACCTTGGTTACAGTGATTTTGTCTGTGCAAAACCTTTTTAATTTAATGTAATAAAAATCATATAGTTTGTTTTTAATGATGTTCTCCATCTCTTCCTTGGTTATAAACTGCTCCCCTTTCCATAGATCTGACAGGTAAACTACACCCTGATCTTCTAGTTTGCTTATAATATTGGTTTTTATGTCTAAATCCTGTATCCATTTTGATCATATCTTAGTATAGGGTGTGAGCTATTGCTCTAATCTAAGTTTCTTCCATACTAACTTCCAATTTCCCCAACAGTTTTTATCGAAGAGAGAGTTTTTTATGCCAAAACCTGGACTCTTTGGCATATTACTATATTAATTTTCAGCTGCTGTGTCTAGTTTATTCCACTGATCCACCACTCTTTTTCTTAGACAATACCAGAGAGTTTTGATGACTGATGCTTTATAATATAATTTTAGATATGGTAGGGCTAAGCTGCCTTTTTTTGCATTGTTTTCATTGAATCCCTGGAAATTCTTGTCTTTTTATTTCTCTATATGAATTGACTTACAACTTTTTCTAACACAAAGAAATTTTTTGGATTTTTAATTGATAGGACACTAAACAGGTAGTTTAGTTTTGGTAGATTTGTCATTTTTATTACATTAGCTCACCTATCCATGAGCATTGATGTTTGCCCAGGTATTTAAATCTGATTTTATTTCTATGAAAAGTGTTTTGTAATTGTTTCCAAAAAGTTTCTGAGTCTGCCTTGGCAAATAGACTCCCAGGTATTTTATATTGTCTGTGGTTACTTTGAATGGGATTTCTCTTTCTAATTCTTCCTGCTGTATCTTGTTAGCCATATATAGAAAAGTTGAGGATTTATGAGGGTTTATTTTATATCCTATGACTTTTCTAAAGTGGCTAATTGTTTCCCGGTAGTTTTTTAGATGAGTCTTGGGGATTCTCTAGGTATACTATCATGTCATCTGCAAAGAGGAGAGTTTTGCTTCTTTCTTCCCATTTCTAATTCCTTCAATTTCTTTTTCTTCTCTTGTTGCTGAAGCTAACATTTCTAATACAATATTGAATGGTAGTGGTGATAATGGGCATCCTTGTTGCACACCTGATCTTACTTGGAATGCCTCTAGCCTATCCCCATTGAATATAATGCTTGTTAATGGTTTCAAATAGATATTGCTTATTATTCTCAGGAACAGTCTATTTATTCCTACACTCTCTAGTGTAGGAATGGGTACTGTATTGTGTCAAAAACTTTTTCAGCAACTACTGATATAATCATATGATTTATGACAGGTTTTTTTATTGATATAATTAATTATACTAACAGTTTTCCTAATATCAGACCAACCCTGCATTCCTGGGATAAATCCTACTTGGTCAAAATGTATTATCCTAGTGATAATTTGTTGCAATCATTTTGCTGAAATTTTATTCAAAAATTTTGCATCTATATTCATCAGGGAGATAGGTCTATAATTTTCTTTCTCTGTTTTAACACTCCCTGGTTTATGCATCAGCACCATATTGGTGACATAGAAAGATTTATGCGGAGTTACATTTTCACCTATTTTTTCCAACGAGTTTATATAGAATTGTAGCCAATTGTTCCTTAAATGTTTGATAGCATTCACTTATCAATTCAACAATCCCTGGAGATTTTTTCATAGGGAGTTCAATGATGGCTTGTGGAATTTCTTTCTCTGAGATAGGGTTGTTTATGTATTAAAACTCCTCTTCATTTAAACTGGGCAACTTATATTTTTGTAAATATTCAACCATTTCACTTAGAATGTCAAATTTATTGGCAGAGTTGGTCAAGATATTTCAGAATTATTACTTTAATTTCCTCCTCATTAGTGGTGAGTTCACTTTTTTCATTTATGATACTAGCAATTTCGTTTTCTTCTATTTTTAATCAAACTGACCAGAGATTTATCAATTTTATTGGTTTTTTGATAAAAACAACTCTTGGTTTTATTTATTAATTCAATAGGTTTTGCTTTCAATTTTATTAATTTCCTCATTTAATTTTTAGAATTTCTGATTTGGCATTTAATAGAGCCTTTTAATTTCTTTCTATAATTTTTAGTTGCATATTTAGTTCATTGGATTCCTTTTTCCTCTAATTTATTCATGTAATCCTTTAAAGATATAATATATCCCCTGACAGCTACTTTGAGTGAATCCCATTTTTGGTGTGTTGTTTCATTATTGTCATTATCAAGGATGAAATAATTAATTCTTTCTATAATTTGTTGTGTGATCCACTCATTTTTTAAAATGAGGTTATTTAGTTTTCAATTAGTTTTGTTCTATAGTTCCCTGGTCCAATATTGCATATGATTTTTATTGCATTATGATCTGAGAAAGATATATTCACTATTTCTGCCTTTCTGCAATTGATCATTAGGCTTTTATGCCTTAATACATGGTCACTTTTTATGTAAATGCCATGTACTGCCGAAAAAAAAGTATATTCCTTTCTAACCCCATTCAGTTTCCTCCATAAGTCTATCCTATCTAGTTTTTCTAACAATCTATTTACCTCATTAACTTCTTTCTTGTTTATTTTATGAGTAAATTTATCTAAATCTGAGAGGGAGGTTGAGGTCTTCCACTGGTAGAGTTTTGCTGTCTGTTCCTTCAGCTTCTCCTTTAAGCTTCCAAAGAAGCTATAGGATTGGGTGCATACCTATTCAGTATTGAAATCACTTTATTGTCTATAATACCTTTTAGGAGAATAGAGTTTCCTTCTTTATCTCTTCTAAAGCTATCTATTTTTGCAGTTGCTTTGTCTGAGATTAGGATTGCTACACCCTGCTTTCTTTCACTTCAGCTAAAGCAAAATATATTTTGGTCCAACCTTTTACCTTTACTCTATATGTACCTCTCTGCTTCAAATGAGTTTCTTGTAAGCAGCATATTGTAGGATTCTGTTTTTTAATCCACTCTGTTATTTGCTTATGTTTTGAAGGAGAGCTCATCCCATTCACATTCATTAACTCTTTATTGCCCTGCATGCTATCTTCCCTCTGATTGTATTTTCCCTGTTTTTCACATTATCCATATTCCCCAGTATTTTGTTTTTGAATACCCCACATTCAGTGTGTTTGTCCTCCACCCCTCCCCTTTCTTTCCCCTTTCACTCTTCCCCTTGTTCCTTCCCTTCCTTCTGTTAGTTGCCCTTTCTTCTCCTCCTCTCTGTCTCCATCCTCCCCTTCCCCTTTCCCCTTTATAATACTGAAACATGAAATGTTTCTTAAGTTAACTGAATTTCTGTGTATAACTTAACTTTAAGCTAAGTCTGATGAGGAGAAGATTGAGGTGTATCTCATTTCCTCCCTTCTTCCCCATTATTAAAATAGGTATTTTGTACCCCTTATGTAATGACATTTACCCCATTCAATCTCTTCATCCTCCTGTCTCTTTCCTATCCCTCTTTTTAGGGAGGTAGTGTTTTTTTAAATCATTCTGTGTAAAAGAAAATCATGAGTATCCATCACTTCTGGTTAAGTATATTCTCTCTAATAGACTTATAATTCTTGAGAGTTATTAGAGTCTTTTTCCCAAATGGGGTTATAGCCAGTTTCTTTCCATTGGATAGCAGTCTCATGGATAAGTCATGAGTTACCATCACTTCTGACTAAATATATTCTCTCTGATAGAGCTACAATTCTAAGAGTTATGTTTATCTTTTTCTCATGCTGAGATAATGCCAGTTTCATCTTATGGGATAGCAGTTTGTTTCCCTCCCCCGCCTTTATTTTACCTTTTCCTGTGGCTCTTGAACCTCCTGTTTGATGTCCAAATTCTCTATTTAGCTCTTGTCTTTTCATCATGAATTGTTGGAAGTCTCCCATTTCATTAAATGGCTATTTTTCCACCTGTAAGAGAAGGTTCAGTTTTGCCAGGTAGTGGATTCTTGGCTATATTCCAAGTTCCCTTTCTCTTCAGAATATCTTATTCTAGGCCCTATGATGCTTTAATGTTGATGAAACCAGTTCCTGCATAATCCTTACTGTGGCTCCTTGGTATTAAAATTGTTTCTTTCTAGCTGCTTTCAGAATTTTCTCTTTTATCTGGTAATCCTTGAATTTGGCCACAACATTCTTTGGTGTTTTCATTTTAGGATCTCTTTCTAGAGGGGATAGATGTATTCTTTCAATAACTATTTTGGTCTCTGGTTCCATGATATCAGGGCAATTTTATATCACTAAATCCTGTCATATTGTGTCTAGCCTTTTTTTCTCTTCAATGATTTCAGGAAGGCCTATATTTCTCAGGTTGGCTTTCCTTGATCTATTCTTGAGGTCAGTGGTTTTGCTGATGTGGTATTTTACATTTCTTCTATTTTTTTCTATTTTTTTGGTTTTGTTTAACAGACTCTTGCTGTCTCATGAAGTCATTAGTTTCCTCAGACTCCATTCTTTTTTATGAGAAAAATTTGCTTCATTTACCTTCTGCAACGCTTTTTCCAATTGGTCAATTCTATTTTTTTTAAAGTTTTCCATTTCATCAATTGAGTTTTTGAGAGAATTGTTTTCTATTGAAAAGTGTTATTTTTCTCTCCCAATTTTTCCAACTGATTTTTAAACTCCTTCCTGATTTCTTCAAGGAAGTCTTTCTGTGCTGGAGAGTAGGTCATATACATCTCAGAGGTTCTAGGTCTTTCTGAGTTAGTGTCTTTTCCTTCCAAGTATTTTTCTATGGACTCTCCTTTTGCCTGGCCTTTATTCATTATCCTAAGACCTTGTGATGGGGAGGGGTTGGTTCACAGAGGGTTTTGGTGTTGACATAACTAGAGGATTTACTCACTGAGTGTAATATCTCCAGCTGGCCAGTAGGGGTGATAGTTGCTTTCTCTGTTGTGTCTGTGACCTTGATTGAGGCCTTGTCCTTTGGCTTGGAGGGATTGGTTGAAGCTCTTGAATATTTTTATCTTTGATCAATGGTGGGCTCTACCCTAGGGTGAGGTAATCACTCTCCCTATTCACAGAGGAGGTGGTTCTGCTTCTCAGCTTTAGAGTGGGACAGAACTTGGGCTTTGATTGTGTTTGTTCTGGGAAGAGGCTTTAGCCATGAACTCGGAAGACAGATCCGGAGGTTCATGTTCTTCTCCTGGCTTTTTTTTCTGGGTTTTATAGATTGGATTTCTGTTAAGATGTTTGTTTCATATCATATATGAGGGAATGTCAGGAGACCTTTAGCACTGTGCCTCTCTTCTCTCTGCTATATTGGCTGGAAGTCCCCATGAAAAAGTATTAATCTAGCTCTTCCTTATTATAGAAAGTTGAATTATATGTTTTAAAATATTTTACAATATTAAGTATCACAAACAATTTTAGAACTTAATGTGTGTATCAGATATTGTACTGTACAATGAGAATATACAGAAAATGACAGGAAAGGTCTTGGCCCTAAAGGACCTTAATTCTTATTCAGGGAAACAACATATGTAAATGTATACATATAAGATTATAGAGAGTAGATGGAAAAAGTCCCAAGAGAGGAATGCATTAACAACTGTGGTGACTTAAAAAAATTCTTTAACAGGAGGTCACTTTTCAGCTGTCTAAGAGGAAGCCACAAACTCTAGCAGATGGAGGTGAGGAGAGAGACAGCCATATAATAGTTTGAATATATTTTAGCATCTGATATAATTTCTATTGCATAACCATTGCATAGTCACTATGGTGTAAAATCATCTTTAATATGAGTGAGTATATTATACCAATAAAGGAAGACTGCTATGAAAGGAAATTTTTGTTTGTTTGTATGTTTTTATTCTGGTAAAGATCTTTATGCATTTAGAGCCATTGGAAAAGACTCCATGGAGGTCATGGGAGTTTGAATGAATGAGTAGGAGTTGGAAAAGTAGGGAAAAGAGTAGAAAAATAAATTGGGTAGTGGAGTCAGCAGAAACAGAAGTGCTGGTGAATGTAGTTTGTAAGAATCACATACAGACTAGTGACTAAAGCAGAGAATGCAAGCACAGAAACAAGAAGGAGTACATCTAAAGAAAATTGGTGAAAGATTTGAAGTGAAGGAGATTAACTTTCATTTATGCTCTTTGAAAGAAACTCCCTTTAGTCAATGGTGTATATTAAACTTGTATATATATATATATATATATATATATATATATATATATATATATATATATATATACTCATCATGGTTTTTTTTTTTTACTGTGTTTTAGAAGTAACTGGTATTTTACTTCCTTACAAGATGGTTCTTCAATCAATTAATCTTTTTGCAATTACTTTCTCCTTCTTCTGTCAGTTACCATTTATCATTTTGTACTCACTGATAGTGTGTTTGGAGTTTTACAAGACATGACACCTCTAGGGCTGCACAATTTATGTATCATCCAAACTGAAAACACACAAATTTAAGCACCCTGATTCTTAGCTTTCAACTCCATAGAGGACAATTTAGAACCCTGGTACGACAAGTAAAAAGCCCTTTTTGAACCTTCTGAGTTTTCGGCTCAAAATGAGTAGATATACAATTAAATTCTACACTATATCTGCCACATTTTCCCAATAATTTTAAAAAATACATTAAAAGCTATTTTGGTCTAGGTGAATGGAGACCTATATTTACTTTTACACTAGCTGTTGCTCAAGTCATTTCAGTTAAAATTCTTAGCTGTTATAGAGGCAGTTAGGCAGATAGACAACTATCCTTAGAGTCAGAAAGATTAGGTTCATGTCTTGCTTCATGTCCATGAGTAACTTCTCCGTGCCCCTACCAATGCTCTAGGTTTATGTGTTTAAAGAAAAGCTTGCAATTTGCATTAGCAGGGGAGTGTTCTCACAAACAACTTCCAATGTTCATCCTCTTTTTTTTATTATATACATTAATAGTATGATAAATAGAGTGTAGGTCTTGGAATTAGAAAGAATTAGGTTCAAATTATGCCTCTGATAAACACCCCCTATGTGACTGTGACTAAGTCACTTAATATCTCAGTGTTTCAGGTAAAACTGCAATTTACAGATGAGCTGATAATCTAAACAGGGAGTTTCCATATCCAGCATGATCTCATTCTAATGAATTCATAGATCTTTGTAAAAAAAAAAAAGATGTTATGATTTCCACTATTAGTATTTCCTTATATTTAAACTGAGTTTTAAAGCTTTACAAATTATAATCATAAGCATTTCTCAAGTTATGAAATTAGCAGGGCAATAGCCCAATTTTTTAAACAAAGACCGACAGATTAAATGATCTCCCTAAGTCATCTGACTAGGAAGCTTCTAGAAGTAGAAATAAACTTTGTTGACTCCAAAAGCAGGAGTCATCACTTTTTAATGTTTATTTCCTTCCTGGTTTTACATTTCCTGGTTAATATGAGTTTGGAAGGCTTTAACCATAGATTTACTTTAGTACATTTTAATCAACAAGTATTTATTGCTCTCTTATTCTTTCCTAGAATCTTTGGAGATTTGAGAGAAGGATATGATATAGTCTAAGCCCTCAAAGTAGGGTGGGAAAGAAAAACCTTACTTACATAAAAAAATGAGAAAATGGCTTGGGATCATATTACTAAGACAGTAATGAAAGGGAGTTCAGGGGTCATTTAATCCACTTTCTCTAACTTGTTCCCTATTTTACAGAAGAAGACATTGAGGTGTACCATGTTACGTAGCATTTGCAAACATCTTCAAACAAATGGAAATCTCTGCTTTTCTCTTATTTTGTCCATTCGTACTCCTTAAGGATTGAGAGAATTTTCTTTAAATAACAGTCTTTCAATTCAATCCAATTCAATATTTATTTGTCTAGAAGGTAATGTGCTATTAATTAGAACACATGCTATTTTTAGGTAAGATATTTTCCTTTACCTTATGGAGCTTTCTGTTTACAAGAGGGAAATAAGTATTATGAATAATTACATTAAAAGTAATAATATATAAAAGATTTATCAGAGAGAATTGAGGCAATATAATTGTGTTTTGTGGGGGAGTAGGAGGAAATCTTAAAAACTAAGAACATTAAAGATCATGAAATTAAAGTCAATATAGTCAACCATGGGCATGATACGTCCAAAAGCTAATAAAAATATACTGTGAATGAATGGAATCATATTATCCAGAAGCAAATTCCACAATATTCAATGTGTGTCACCTTTTAAGGTGGGGTATTGATTGCACAGATTCATAAAGAATAAATAAGATGTCAAAGGACCATAAAACCAGAAATATCAAGATTCATTAATGAAATTAGGGTTGTTTATTTAGAAGAAGAGTTATATGGTATAAAGTATGCTCTCAAGCTACAGGTTTATTTTTTTAAAACTAGTAATATGGACAAAAGATTTAAATTGTTTTGCTTGGCATAGGAAGGCAGAATTTTGAGAAATGCAAAGTTGAAGAGAGACACATTTTGGTTAGATAAAAGGAACTATGTAGCAATAACAACTGTCCAAAAGGAGATTTGTTTGCATCAAGCAATAATGAATCCATCATATAGATCTTCAAATGGAAGTTATATGTTCATCCTTCAAGAATGTTATAAAATCTATTCCTCCTTAGTTTCAATTAGGTCTACAAGTACCTCAAAAGTTCCTTGTCATTTTAAGATACTATGATTCTTTAGAGGTAAGGAGATCATGGAACAGACTAGCAAAAATGTGCTGTTGCAAAGGAATGAAACAAACTAGTAGCATTAAAATTTAGGTTTAGTGTGAGTGAGACCTAAGAGAATAAAAGCAATGGGAGACTGTAGTCAGAGATGGAATTTTGAAGCTCAGGATTTGAATTATGATGTAATTTTCTTAAATGATAAAGTCTACAGTATATACCACTAAGGTATATGATTGAAGCAGTTAGAGAAAAATAATACTGGAGCTGAGGAATTTTGTTTTCAGAGAATTAAAAGGGAAATCAATAAGAATATTGAGTCTTGAAAATAATGGCAGGAGATGTGGTGAAAAGAGAGTTATAAAATAATTACATTGAAGAAGATGAGAGAATTACCTCCAGTTTGGTGAACAATGGAACTAAGGATGGAAAAAGTGAACTGAAAGCATTGTCCTTTCCAAAATGGCAAAGGAAAATTTTTTTGAGTTAGATAAAATAACAATTCATTTGATGGAACAAAAAAGATATAGATTATCAAAGGAACTAATGAAAAGAAGTTGGAAAAGAAAGGGGAATAACACTTCCAATCAAATCGTATGATAAATAGTAACAAACAAAATTATTTGATATTGATTTAAAAAATAAAACAAATCAGCAGAACAAATTATATAAATAAAAATAAAAAATGTATTAACCAATCATTTGTCAAATTTGAGAAAATAAATTAACACAGAAAAATTTTCTCATTATTAATCACTACTAAGAATGCTTGAAATCAGTCTAGCTGAAGTTAAGTTTTGATCATTATCTTATACAATATAATAAATGTATATGTATATACATAAATACACATATATAAATATACATAAAAATGTATAGATATGTTATATCATGTATTTATATATTCAAAATATATGCATCCTAAGCATTATAGAGCAGAACATAGAAAGAGAGTTGAAAATTAGATTGTGTATGTTTCATAACTATGACTAGGGAATGGATTCTTTTTTAAATTTTTTAATTTATTTTTATGGATTCTTAACCAAACAAAAATAGACAGAAAAGGAAAAGTATTTTGATTGCAGTAAATTAATAAATAACTTTTGCATGAAGAAAATGCATGTGATTAGCATAATAAGGGAAGCAATGCCCTGTGGAGAAGGAAGAGTATAAATATTTTATTCTGTTTTATATCATACTACTACTATATATTATATCTAGGAAGATATGACCAAAAGCCATTCTCCAATTGAGAAGGGGTCAAAGAATAACCCAAATCCAAACAGAAAACTTGCAAATTATTTTCAGTCATAGGAAAGAATATTTCACATCACTAATAATAATAATAATAGTAACAATAGTGATAATAGAAATGAAAATCAAATAGTATTGAACTTTTATTTGTTTCATAGCAGGAAACTGACACAGATGACAAAAGAGATTATACTCAGTATAGGCTTTCTATAAAGATAGACAAAGAAATGCATTGTTAGTTGAGCTATGATTTAGTTCCATTCTGGAAAACAATTTAAATTAGCCAAAGAAAGTGACTAAATCATATTCTTCACTCAGAGATTTCACTACTAAGCATATATCCCAATTGATAAAAAATAAAGTTCTCATCTATACCAAAATATTTGTAACAAATTATTTGCAAAATTTGTGTGTGTTTGTATATATGTGAGCAAAAAATTCAGAGAATTGTTTACAGCTGGAGAAAAAGGGCAACACTGTATAGCTCCATATATCCTTTGGTTACCTAGGATATGATTTGATAACTTTTTTTGACTTCTTAAAAAAGTTTTTGCAAGGCAAACGGGTTTAAGTGGCTTGCCCAAGGCCACACAGCTAGGTAATTATTAAGTGTCTTGGACTGGATTTGAACCCAGGTACTCCTGACTCCAGGGCTGGTGCTTTATATCCACCACGCCACCTAGCCGCCCCCCTTTTTTTTACTTTTTTGATTACTTTTTTTGCCTTTCGTGCTAGAATTGCTCATCCTTGTGTTGTTTCATCAAAAGTTCCCATTCATTTTATAATATGTTTCTTTCCTAGAAGCACCTTTGTTAGGACTAAATTTCAGACGTAGATCTGGAAACTTTTGGCTACTGGATACCAAACTCCTGGCCTTTTCCTAGTTGCTGATGGTCTCTGATGGAGGTCATGGTCATAGAGAATCTAATAGAAAATAACGTAAAACTGAGAATGTATTAATTTAAAGTTTGAACTGTTTCTTAGGATGAAGATGGATGGCTGGATGATGATGTTGATGATGATGTTAATGATGACTTATTTTCATTAATTTCATCATCTATTCTATTACTATTTTTTATTACTTTTTGCTTTTTAAGTTTCAACTTTAGGTCAATTTGGTTCCACCTAGGAAATAAAAGCTCATTTCCATATAAAAATTCTTTCAAGAACCTATAAAAAGCAGAAAACAAATGATTTGTTATGACTTTCCTTAGCTAATATTGTGAACTAAAGAAAATACAAAATCATTTTACATAAAGATAGCTAAGCATTTGAATGGTTTTCCTGCTTATTCAAACCAAAGGTCAGGATGACATAGAGTAAAAGGGCACAGTAATGCTTATTTCTTATACTCTACTGGACCTATTCTTACCACTGCATTGTGGTGAAAAATATTTTAGCTTATAGTTTATCTGCCTTCAGAAAAGACTAGAAACTAAGAAAATAATGCAAATAATGAAGCCAAATAAAGACAATTCTGTCAATGTTATAGACTTTATGGAATTGACACTAAGAATGTTTTCTATTCTGATCGTATCCACTTAGACTTCATTCACTTTTCTGTTTTATATTGCCTCCATAAATATAGATTGAATCCTCTCTACAATAGTGAACAGCTGTTTAACTTTCTAGAATTATTGCAATGCATTATGAACCAGAATATTTAAATTGCTTTACAACTACCACTGCTATTGTATTTGAATTTTTAACTTTATCAAAATTAAAATTATTTGAAAACTTGTACAAATGAACAACACGATACAGGTAATTTAAACATTTAAAACTTCTTCAAAAAAATTGCAAAAATAGGTAGGTAATCAGTTGCAATCCTTTAGGAAAACTCAGGCTATTTCATTAATAAATTGAATGTTTCTGATGAGGAACTAATTTTTTATGCTCTCTTTAATGACTCATGAGGGAGGGGAAAAAACTCACAAAGAGACACTGTGGACCAATTTTTGTTTCATTTCCATAGCCCCAGTGAGCTAATCCAACTGCCAAGCTATCATTGATTTAAATAGAATCTCTATGCTCAGATCTACTCTGCAAAGATGCAGAGTAAAATGAGAAAAATGACTCAGTAATAATTGACATCCAATATGTTTGATTCAGCCTTATTTTCAAAAATGGCTACGCTATCCCTCATCAAGACAAATAATAAAAGAAAAGAAAATTCTTTGCATAACTACATTGAAATTATTTTTCTCATTCATAAGCTCTATCCTTTTTACTTAAGAATGCTAAAACAAATCTTGCTTTTACATCAAAGGAATGATATTGAGATATTTCACTGAATACTATGAGGTGTCATATTAGACAATATAGTGAAAAAGTTGTCCAATATCCAAGGAATAAATTCATTGATTTTCTTAAATAAGGAATTTAATTGGAGTTATTTAAATATATATATATATATATATGTATATAATGGAAGAAAACAATTTTTCCTTGAAAATTCTGTGTGTGTGTGTGTGTGTGTGTGTGTGTGAAAGAGAGAGAGGTTTCCATTTTTTTAAGGTTTTTTTTTTTTTTTTGCAAGGCCAATGGGGTTAAGTGGCTTGCCCAAGGCCAAACAGCTAGGTAATTATTAAATGTCTGAGGCCTGATTTGAACTCAGGTACTCCTGTTTCCAGGGCCAGTGCTCTATCCACTGTACCACCTTGCTGTCCCTAGTTTTCCTTAAAAACCAATAAGAAGTTTAAAATCCTATTATGTTCCTCCCCACAAGTCAAATATATTTGGACATAACAGTTTTATCTTCATGTAAGCTAGTTTTTCCAGCTTATAAGTCAAAGCTCATTATAGACATTTCCTTTGGAGAAAATGAGTAAGAGTTATTTTAAATTTAAAAGTTTTACTTATTAATGATAGATTAAATAAAATATGATAATGTCCCTAGAGATTGAAAGTTATATAAGGATCAGAGCTTCCAATATTGTATAAACTATTTTGACCTTGCCCAAATATGAGCACAATACTGATTATTATAATATTTAGATAAAATTATAGTGTCAAATAATTTAAAGTGAGAGGTCAATCTAGTTATTTTACTTTATAGGTAAGAAACATGAGACCAATAAAAAAGGAATGACTTTCTTCAGATTACACTGCTAGCACATGGAGAAGAAAGATACTCTTTAAATATTATACATAAACATAGATGTATATAGAAAGTCACAGATATTTACATTCATTCTTGTTTGGACAATATAAAAACAAATTAAGTGGACCTAAGAGGTCCTTACTACATTATTTCATTCATTTGTTCATTTGTTCATTCATTCATATACTTGTACATCTGCCATTTACAAGGATCTGGGCTATGCTCTATAAAAAGATTAAAAGCTGGCTCCTACCCTTATAAAGTTTCAAGAATGCATATGTGAATGAAAATGAGAAAAATTTTCACAAGAATTCAGAGGAAGAAAGAATTGTTGCTGATTGAATCAGAGTAAACTTTAATGAAATCGGGAGCATTTGAGCTAGATCTTGAAGGGAAGCATTTGGACATGTACAACTTGGCAGTGAAGAAGGCATTCTAAACTCAGCCATTTGGTATATAGCCTGTATAGCTGAAAGCACATGGACTAGGGCTTATAATAATATTTCTAATCTAGAATTATAGTTCTTTGGTTCTATGAAGATATGAACTATTTGTTATTTAAAGGATGGTGATGAATTATTTACTCAGGGCTAGAAGAAATGATTTTTCAAATAGAACAGAATTTTCTATTTATCCCTTATAGATAGAGACTATGTATCATATCAGGGACTAAGTATGTAGTGTCCATGATTTTGGTGTATACTATAAAAACATATTGCTCGCATCTCTTCCCCCATTCTCCTCATCTGACCACTTCTTATCTTGAATAGCCTTCCTGGCCTTTGATTCAGCTAAAAATAGGGAAATAGATATCACTAAAGTCACCACATAGAGATTTCAATAAATGCTATTCAGTGAGTTATAGGACTTTTACAATGAAAGGGTACTAGGTGCTGGGAATAAAATTTAGTATAGACAAAACCTACTGTAATAGAGCTTACAATTTTATTCAGTGTGTACAAGATTAAGTGTGACAAGGATTATTTGGCAAGAACAAAGAAGTTGATGCAAAGTGAACTAGCTGAGAGAATACTGAGAGTGCCAACATTTAAGGAAAACAAATAAGAGAAAGTAGAAGCAGCAAATTACACGGATCACAAAGGCTAGATCTGTACTGCTGAATGTTTTTCCTTAGGAAAGGATGATTTTGATGTTTGGGTCTTCCATTGAAGACAGGACATGCCCTGTGTCGTAATTTGAAACCATAAACAGTCAAGATAGAATTTACAAAAGTCATGGGCAGGAAGTAGGGGAAAGAAAAAGTGATCCTGGCAATACTATAGAACTTAAGAGATATTAGAGACTCAAAAAGAAGGGAGATAAGAAATGTTGATCAGATAATAGCAAATTTTGAGAAACTTTCCTACAGTATTGGTTTTTTATTTCTTCAATTTTATTCTTTTATTTTGTTTCTGCTTTTTTATATTTTGTTTTTATTTTTCCAAATGCATGTGATAAAAACATTTCCACATTCATCCACCTGCATATTCATAAAGTACATATTTTCCACTAACCTCCCTTTCTCCCTTCTCTCTCTCTCTCTCTCTCTCTCTCTCTCTCAGACACACACACACACACACACACACACACCCAATGAGGAGCAGTTGAGTAAAAAGTTGTACATTCTTGGTATATATTGTTAGTAATCTTACTTGTTTCTATCAAAATTGATATTGTCATAGTCTGAGATAAATACACTGTCTTGTAATAGTTGCCAATGAAGTCAGCTTTAAGTAGAAATATGGTAGGATTGAAATGTTAACGTTTGGCTCCAATTAAATTAGTCTATTATTTTTTTAAAAGGTGTTGGAACCATCCTTGAGATTTTATTGGCTCAGGGGACTAAAGATTCACATGTTTGACATCACTTATTGGTAACCAGAGCCTCTTGATTTGGGTGGGTATAACATATGGACAAGTCAGATAAGGAAGTTTCATTCAGAATTAACTGAGGTGTCATCAATGAATATAATTATCAAATATCTTTTTCCTTTTAATGGTAATTAAATCTTTTGGTAACAGTGGAATGAACAATGATTTTATCATTTTATTCCAATACGGAATTTAAATTACCAGGGGATTGGTCTGAGGCAGACCTACAGCAGAACGAGGTGTTGTTGTTATCATTGCTAATAAAAAAAAAATTGTCTACTAGTGTATCTGCCCTTTTATTTCTCAAGAATTCCCTTGGGTACAGAGTAAGTCAATGATTTCCTTAGTTTTACCCAACATAAATGCATTAGATTTAGGACTTGAAAGCAACTAAATCTTCCTAATCTCAAAGCTGACTTCCTATCCACTATTTGCCAATATTGTTCAAATTCAGGTGGAGAAAGATTAACTATTATAACTAAGAAAAAGCTAGTCATTGGATTTGGACTTTAGATAAAGGGAACATTTGGTAGCTTCTGTGGTATGAGAAAAAAGGAAAGAACAGAAATCAGATTGTTAGGGAGTAAATGGGTACTAAGGAAGAGATAGTGAGTATTGATTATTCTTTCCAGAAGATCGCCATTGAAGAAAAGTGGGGAGAACGGGATTACAGTTTGAGGGACTGGCAGGATATAGGAAAACTTTCTTTTTTGGATAAAAGGTTCAAAATTATCTTGGTCACATATATGTAATATTAAACCAGAATACTTATTTTTTTGACCAAGGATTCTTAAATTTTATTGTGTTGATGGACTACTTTGTTAGTATGATAAAGCATATGGACCCCTTCTCAGATAAATTTTTTTAAACATGTAAAATAAAATATATAAGATTGAAAATAAAACCAATTTTACGTATGTGTATCTATAAAAAATATATATATATATAGATGACTATCATCTTTCTATATCTATGTTTTTATAAGGTTAGTTTATATGATCATGTAAACATAATTAATACCTTTTGAAATCCTACGTCTTTTATATATTATATAAACATCTACAGGTGTGTGTATGTTTACAAAATCTGTAAAACAATTGACATGAAGCCTGCATAAATGATTCCATAAAACATAACAAAAATAAAAGCAATAAAAGTAAAAAGAATTGCTGACAAATATCTCAAACCAATTTGTTGGGAAAATGTAACTTTTTAAGCTGTTGATCTTTAGCTTGCAGAACTAGTCCCATGGGAACATTTCAGTTTTAATCTAGAAAATGCATGTATAACATTATCTATATTTGCTGAATTTCATTTCACCTTTGTTTCCTCACTTGAAAAATTTCCCCCAAAAGTCACATCTTTTTCTTGTTTTTGTTCATTGCAGGTGGTTGTTTACCAGAAAATGTTATTCTTGTTCGAAATCTGAGGGGCTGCTTTATTATTATTTTGTCTTTATCTCCAATATGAACAGAGAGATCCTACTGATTTTATGATGAGCTCTGAAGGTCACAGAGCAAGATGAAACATGTCCAATGTTGCTGCGACCTGTCAACTGAAGACATGAATTGGAATATCACTCTGGTCTCTTCAGATAGCACGAAATTGTATAATATTTAGGGAATAAATTATATGCATTTTCCTCTGGCTCCTTAGGATCCTAATAATGTTTGCATGAGTTATTCGCTGTCCCTACAATGAAATTCATGATGGCTCACAAAACATTTTCTAATGAAACATATTGTCACAAGCTTAGATGAGGAAACAACAGGGAAAATTGAACAATAATTATAACTTCTGATTAAATCATTCACTGCATTATTTAGAATACTTTCCATATTGACCTAAGAGAGTGCTATTATGGTATTTATGGCATTGGAAGGAAGAAGCATGTGCTTAAATTCAGGAAAATACTCTAATATATCATCCACATGGAAAAAGAATTAATGGGAATTTTCTTTTGACACTAATTCTCCAGAGAGAATATTCTGATTACAAATAAGATAAATGCATGCCTGGGTATCCAAGAGAAAACAAACTATGCAGGACTTATAAAATTGGTCACTATTCTCATAAATCTCCTGTGAAGTCATATTCTTTTCTTTTTTTTTTCTTTTTTTGGTAGCACTACATATTTCAAAGTGATATGGAACAAAGGATACAGTGAATGTTAACCAGCTGTTTATTGGCTATATCCCATTGAATAAGGAAACAATAAGATTAGGAGAATTCCTAAGGAAAATGATGTTCCTTATTTTTCTCCTCTGCTTCCCCTCTGATTGGCTATCTTCATTACTGGTATAAATCAATTCAATTAAATTTATCACTATTGCTTTCATTTCACTTATTACAAACCCTTAGAATCATTCTTCTCCCCATGACCATCTTTGAAATTGGTTGGAATGTTTCTTGAATCTGATGGGTTGTGTTACTCCCATGAGTTTATCCAAATTGATTTATTTTCTAATTCTTACCATTCTGGATGAGATGCAAAAGATGAACAATATGAGAAACTCAAATTGCTTAAATCTTTGCAGGTTTGAAGGTTACAAGGACATACAGATGGACAATTAATTATTGTAGTAAACAAATTAATATGTTAAATTCTTAAAACTAACTAATAAGATATATATAATTTTTGAGGTTTTTAACAAGACAAATGAGGTTAAGTGGCTTGCCCAAGGCCACACAGCTAGGTAATTATTAAGTATTTGAGGACGAATTTGAAATCAGGTAGTCCTGACCCCAGGGCTGGTGCTTTATCCACTGTGCCACCTAGCCACCCCTAGATATTTCTTAGAAACTTTCCAAATGTGATTTTTGTGTTTATGTTGGGGGCAGGAGTAGAGTAATAAGATCTATGATTTCTTTGAAATTATATATTAAAAATAATCACAGTAATTTTGTCTTGCACTAAACAGTATAAACAGCAAAGTAAATGGGCCCAATAGATATTTACAACATTCATTCATCCATTCAACAAATACATTTTAGCGATGTATTTACAATGCAGTTTGCTAAGTGTTGGAGGAAGAGGGAGGAGTAAAAACAAAACGATGGTCTTGTCCTCATAGAACTTATATTCTGGTAGGAGAAATATGAATACTTCTTTATATAGCAACATACTATAGTATATGTTTAATTATATATACTGTACATATATAACTATATTATATAATCATAATATACAATGAGAAAGCAATAAAATGCTATGAGAGTGAAGAGGAAGACAGACTACCCAGACTAGACAGGCCTGACAAATTTTTTTTTAAAAGTAGATAGAGGTTGAGATAAGTTTTGAAGGATTTGTTATACTTTTTACTGGATTTTCTGGGAATCCAGAATAATATAGAAACAACTGTGCAATGTAGAAACACCTTAATTCATATATCTATCTACTTTACAATTTATACACTAAGGACATAGCTTGGAGCATGGAAAGCACTTAAGTGACTTGCCCATAGTCACTCAGGCAATGTGTTTCAGAAATAGAATTTGAATTACACACACACACACACACACACACACACACACGTGTGTGTGTGTGTGTGTGTGTGTGTGTGTGTGTGTGTGTGTGTGTATGGGGTAATAGAGTTTAGTGACTTGTGCAGGGGTCACACAATAAGCATTAAGTGTCTGAGGTCACATTTGAACTCAGGTTCTCCTGACTCCAGGACCAGTGCTCTAACCATTGCATTACTCAGCTGCCCCAAATCCTACTCTTTCTGGTAACTTGGCAACTAAGTTAACAACTCAAAAAAGCTAATGGCACAGTAGATAGAAATTTGTTTTGGAGTTTGGAAGACCAGAGCTCAAAATTAGCCTCAGCCACACAAAATGTGTGATATTGGTCGTGCCACTTTATTACTGTCAGTCATATTTTCTTCAACTGTAAAATGGGAATAATAAAAGAACTGCCCTCCAGGGTTGGTATAAGGATAAAATGAGATAATAATGTATTTAGAGCAGTAACTGGTGCAGTTACTGTGCTTAATAAATTCTTGTCCCTCCTTCTACCTTGGTATACCATATGCCATCTTCTATTATTTTGCCAATAAAAAACATAAATATAATATGTTTATACATATACACAAGTTTAGAAATGTTTACTTGTGTATGTGCATATATATAGACACATACTCTATATTTACATATATGTGTAAATATATGCACGTTTGTATGCATAATACATATAAAATTATGTGCCAATTAAATGATTCAAAATTTAATTGTGTTTCTTTAAATACTCTTTGGTCTTCAGGAAGATGGAAAAGTATGTATTTCAATCATCAACCAGGTTAATCAAACTGGAACATATTAGATTCATTGGCCATTTGATTATAAAATTATCAAACAGGAGGAAAAGAGAATGCTTTTATGAATTTTCATCAGTTTGAGACTAGACATACAACCATGGGTTAGATTTTCCTTGGTGAAAACCTAATGATGCTACATATCTTGGAAAACCATGGTTCTTCAAAACAACTAAGGTCGTGTCCTTTCTTTTTTTTTTCTTTTTTGCAATCTTAATTTATTATTTTTTATAAAGAAATATTTTATTTATTTTGAATTTTGCAATTTTCCCCCTTTCTTGTTTCCTTTCCCCCACCCCCACAGAAGGCGTTCTATTAGTATTTACATTGATTCCATGTTATACATTGATCTCAGTTTGAATGAGATGACAGAGAAATCATATCCTTAGGGAACAAAATAAAGTCTGAGATAGTAAAATTGCATAATAATATAATTTTTTTTCTAATTTGATGGTAATAGTATTTAGTCTTTGTTCAAAGTCCATAATTCGTTCTCTGGATACAGATGATATTCGCAAATGGAAAAAGCCCAAAATTGTTGCTAATTGTTACACTGAAGGGATGAACAAGTCCATCAGTGTTGATCATCACTCCCGTGTTGCTGTTAGGGTGTAGGATGTTTTTCTGGTTCTGCTCATCTTGCTCAGCATCAGTTCATGGAAGTCTTTCCATGCTTCCCTGAATTCCCATCCCTCCTGGTTTCTAATAGAACAATAGTGTTCCATGACATACACATAACACAGTTTGTTAAGCCATTGCCTAATTGAAAGACATTGACATAATTTCCAATTTTTTGCCACCACAAACAGGGCTACTATAAATATTTTTGTACAACTGATGTTTTTTATCGTTTTTCATCATCTCTTCAGGGTATAGACCCAGTAGTGGCATTGATGGGTCAAAGAGTATGCATGTTTTTGTTGCCCTTTGGGCATAATCTCAAATTGCTCTCCAGAAAAGTTTCATGAATTCACAGCTCCACCAACAATGTATTAGTACCTCAGATTTTGCATCTCTTCCAACATTGATCATTTTCATTTCTGGTCATATTGGCCAGTCTGAGAGGTGTGAGGTGGTATCTCAGAGATTCTTTAATTTGCATTTTTCTAATAAGTAATGATTTGGAGCAATTTTTCATATGATTATGGATTGCTTTGATTTTCTCAGCTGTAAATTGCCTTTGCATATCCTTTGACCATATGTCAATTAGGGGATGACTTGATTTTTTGAAAATTTGACTCAGTTCTCTGTATATTTTAGAAATGAGTCCTTTGTCAGAAACACTAGTTGCAGAAATTGTTTACCAATTTACTACATTCCTTTTGATCTTGGTTACAGTGGTTTTGTCTGTGCAAAAGATTTTTAATTTAATATATTCAAAATTATTTAGTTTGCTTTGAATGATGTTCTCTATCTATTCCTTGGTCATAAACTGTTTCCCTTTCCATAGACCAGACAGGTAAACTACTCCTTGATCTTCTAGTTTGCTTATAATATTTTTATGTCTAAATCCTGTATTCATTTGGATCTTATCTTGGTATAAGGTGTGAGGTGTTGTTCTAATCTAAGTTTCTTTCATGTTAACTTCCAATTTTCCCAAACAGTTTTTATTGGAGAGAGTTTTAATCCCAATAGCTGGACTCTTTGGGTTTAATCAAACAGCAGATTACTATAATCATTTCCTGCTATTACATCATCTATTCCACTGATCTGAAGCTCTATTTCTTAACCAATACTAGACAGTTTTGAGGACTGATGCTTTATAATATAATTTTAGATCTAGTAAGGGTAAGCCAACTTCTTTTGCACTTATTTTCATTAAATCTCTGGAGATTCTTGACTTTTCATTTCTCCATATAAATTTACTTACAACTTTTTCTAACTCAAATTAATTTTTTTGGAACTTTTATTGGTAGTTTAGTTTTGGTAGAATTTTCATTTTTATTATATTAGCTCGACCTATCCATGGACAGTTATGTTTGCCCAGGTATTTAAATCTAGTTTTATTTGTGTGAGAAGAGTTTTGTAATTGTTTTCAAAAAATATTTGACTCTGCATTGGCAAGTAGACTTCCATGTATTTTATTTTGTCTGAAGTTACTTTGAATGGGATTTCTCTTTCTAGTTCTTTCTTCTGTATCTTGCAAATAATACAAAGAAATGTTGAGCATTTAGAAGGGTTTATTTTATATCCTGCTACTTTGATAAAGTTGCTAATTATTTCTACTAGTTTTTCAGATGATTTTTGGGGAATCACTAGGTATACCATCATGTTATCTGCAAAGATTGGGAGATTTATCTCCTCCTTTCCTATTCTAATTTCTTCAATTTCTTTTTCTTTTCTTATTGCTGAGGCTAACATTTCTAATACAACAATGAATAGTCATGGTGATAATGGGCATCCTTTCTTCACCCTTGATTTTACTGGGAATGCCTCAAGCCTATCCCTAATGCATATAATGCTTGTTGATGTTTCAGATAGATATTGCTTATTACTCTAAGGAACAAACCATTTATTCCTACACTCTCTAGTGTTTTTATTAGGAATTGGTTCTGTATTTTATCAAAATCTTTTACAGCATTTATTGATATAATCATATGATTTCTGATAGGTATGTTATTGATATAATTAATTACACTAACAGTTTTCCTAAAACTGAACTAACCCTGCATTTCTGGGATAAATCCTACTTAATCATAATTTCTTATTCTAGTGATAATTTGTTGCAATCTCTTTGATAAGATTTTATTTAAGATTATTGCATCTATATTCATCAGGGAGCTAGGTCTATAATTTTCTTTCTCTGTTTTAATTGTTCCTGGTTTAGGTGTCAGCACCATATTGGTGTCATAGAAAGAGTTATGCAGAGTTCTGTGTTCACCTATTTTTCCAGAGTTTATATAGATTTGGAACCAATTGTTCCTTAAATGTTTGATAGAATTCACTTGTGTATCCATCCGACTCTGGAGATTTATTCTTAGGGAGTTCCATAATGCCTTGGTGAATTTCTTTTACTGAGATAGGGCCATTTAAGTTCTTGATTTCCTTTTCATTTAATCTGGGCATTTTATATTTTTGTAAATATTTATCCATTTCACTTAGATGTCAAATTTATTGGCATAGAGTTGAGCAAAATAATTCAAAATTATTTCTTTGATTTCTTCCTCATTGGTGGTGAGTTCACCAGTTTCATTTATGATACTAACAATTTGGTTTTCTTCTTTTTTTAATCAAATTGATCAGATGTCAATCAATTTTATTTTATTTTTTCATAAAACCAGCTCTTGGTTTTATTTATTATTTCAATAGTTTTCTTGTTTTTTTTTTTAAATTTCTGCTTTTATTTTTAGAATTTCTAATTTAGTATTTAATTGGAGGTTTTTAATTTGTTCTTTCTCTAATTTTTTTAGTTGCATATTTAGTTCATTGATTTTTTCTTCCTCTAATTTATTCATGTAAGCATTTAAAGGTATAATATATCCCGACAGCCACCTTGAGTGTAGCCCATAGTTTTTGTTATGTTGTTTCATTATTGTCATTATCTAGGATGAAATCATTCTTCATATAATTAGCTGCTTGATCAAACTCATTCTTTAAAATGAGATTATTTAATTTCCAATTAGTTCTGGGTCTATTTCTCCCTGGTCCAGTATTGCATATGATATTTATTGCATTATGATCTGAGAAAGACGTATTCACTATTTCTGCCTTTCTGTAATTGATCATTAGGTTTTTTTATGTCCTAGTACATAGTCAGTTTTTGTGTAAGTGCTATCTACTGCAGAAAAATAAAATATATTAATTTCTATCCCCATTCAATTTCCTCCATATGACCTGCCAGGTCTATCATATCTAGGTTTTCTAACAATTTATTTAATTCCTTAACTTCCTTCTTGTTCATTTTATGATTCAATTTATCTAAATCTAAGAGCCAGAGTTTGAGGTGTTCCACTAGCAGAATTTTGCTGTCTATGTCTTTCTGTAGCTCTTTCCACTTCTCCTCTAAGAATTCAGATGCTATCCCTTTGGGTGCATACATATTTAGTATTGAAATTACTTTATTACCTATGGTACCTTTTAGGAAGCTATAGTTTCTTTCCTTATCTCTTTTAATGCTATTTTTGCAGCTGCTTTGTCTGATATAAGGATTGCTACCCCTGCTGTTTTCACTCCAGCTGAAGCAAAAAATATTTTGCTCCAACCTTTTACTTTTACTCTTTATGTATCTCCGTGCTACAAATGAGTTTCTTCTAAAGTAGTATATTGTAGGATTATGTTTTTTAATCCAGTCTGCTATTTGCTTAAATTTAAGGGAGAGTTCATCACATTCACATTCAAAGTTATAATTACTAATTCTTTATTGCCTTCCATGCTATTTTCCTTCTGTTTGTATTTTCCCCTTTCCCCCCCTTTATCCATATTCCCCAGTGTTTTGTTTCTGAATACTACCACCTTCAGAGGTAGCCTTTTAAATCAACCCCCCTACCCTTTTTACCCCTTTCCCTTTTCCCCTTCTTCCCTTCCTTATGTTAATTCCCCTTTTTCTCTCCCTCCCCATCCCTGCCACCCCTTTTCCCCTTTTAATGCTTGAAATGTAAGATAAGTTTCTTAACTTGATTAAGTGTGTCTAAGTTAACTTTAAGCCAAATCTGATGCAATGAAGATTCAGGTGGTTGTCACCTCCTCCCTTCCTCCCCTCAATTACAATAGGTCTTTTGTCCTGCTTGATGTAATAAGATTTACCCCATTTAGTCTCCCTCAAACTTCCCTTCTCCTTACTGCCCCCCCTTTTTTAAGGAGGCATTGTTTTAAATCATTCTATCTGAGACCAGAAAAATTATGAGTTTTCATCACTTCTGGCTATGTGTATTCTCTCTAATAGAGTTACAATTCTCAAGACTTATGAGACTCTTCCAAGTGGATATATAGCCAGTTTCATCTTATTGGATAGTAGTTATATTTTTTAGCATTTTCATGTGTCTCTTGAGCCTCATGTTTGATGTCCAAATATTCTATTTAGCTCTGGTCTTTTGATCATGAAATCTTAGAAGTTTCCCATTTCATTAAATGTCCATTTTTTTCCCCTGGAAGAGAAGGCTCAGCTTTGTTAGGTAGTGGATTCCTGGCTGCATTTCAAGCTCCCTTGCTCTTTGGAATATCTCATTCCAGGCCATTCCATCCCTTAATGTTGCTGCAGCCAGATCCTGCATAATCCTTACTGTGGTTCCTTGGTATTTAATTTTTTTTCTTTCTGAATTTTTTCTTTTGTCTGATAGTCCTGGAATTTTGCCACAATATTCCTTGGTGTTTTTATTTTAGAATCTCTTTCTGGAGAGTATCGATGTATTCTTTCAATAACTATTTTGCCCTCTGGTTCCATGTTATCAGGGAAATTTTCCATGACTAAATCCTGCAATATTGTGTCCAGGCTTTTTTCTCCTCAGTGTAGACAGGAAGGCCAATAATTCTCAGATTCTTCCTTCTCAATCGATTCTCAAGGTCAATGGTTTTGCTGATGAGGTATTTTACATTTTTTTTCTATATTTTTGATATTTTGATTTTGTTTAAAACAAATATTGTCTCATGAAGTCATTATATTCTGCTGATTCCATTCTTTTTTTTTTAGAGAAGATTTTTCGAATTGATTTTTAAACTCCTTCCTGATTTCTTCAAGGAAGTCTTTCTGGGCTGGAGATCAAGGAATTATGTATCCTATTGTTTTTGTAGTTTTGCAAGGCAATGGGGTTAAATGAGATACCAAACATCACACAATTAGATAATTAGTTAGTGTCTGAGACCTGACTTGAACTCAGGTTCTCCTGACTCCAGGGAGATATTCTATCCACTGTGCAACCTAGCTGCCCCTAGGTAGCCTATTCTTGCACAAGAGAGGGAAATTATAGAATTAATTGGAGGGATTCTAGAAAACAGTATCCAATAGTTAAGGCTCTAAATCTCATTGTGTTACTATCAATTTCTGTTGATAATCATCAATCACCTTAATGTGATTATTTTTTAAATAGAAACTGTGGGCCTTTTGATTCTCTTTTCCAATTAAGATATCAACCCCCCCAAAAAAACTTAAGTAATTTATAAATCCAATACATCTTCAAAGGCTTCAAAAAAGAAAATTTCACAAGCATAACTGAATAGATGAATAAATGAATGAATGATACTTATGTTCTATGTGCTATGACAAGATAATCCCTAGAGACACAAAGACCAAAGTTAGACAGTCACTATTCTCTAAGTAAATGAATTAAAATAGGGAGAGACACAGCTTATATTAAGAGAGATGGTTTATTTGTTTGGTTTTGTTGTTCTTTGAGAATCATTGAAATGATGAAGGGAATCCTAATAAAAGTTATCAGAGCATTCAATTTTTATGGATTTCCCAGTAAGTATAATATTCATGTGATTACTGCTCTCAGAGTAAGAAAAAGAAAATAAATGTGTGAATTAAAGATCTTTAAGGAGTATAAGTGATATGTTAGGGCAGATGGTAAGGTGTTCCAACATTGTGGATTGATATGAAACACAACATGGTTGCAGTTAGATAGAATTATTAGCTTGGGTCAAGAGTGAAATTCTAAGGTTAGTGGATTTTTTCAACCATGAAAAGAATGCTATTCTTCTCTTTGGATGGTGTTGTTTTGGTTGTACTTAGTGGCAAAAGGGCAGTGTAATGGGGCCAACAAAGGGGAAGATGGATGTAAGATGGATGTCAATATGTCCCAGGAGGCAGTTAGGTGTCAAAGGTAGGACCTAGAATGAGGAGAAGGAGCTTATATTTGCCCTTAAGATCTTATTAGCTATATGATACCAGGTAAGTAATTATCCAGTGTCTACCACAGTTTCTTCACCTGTAAAATGGAGATAATATCTACTTTCCAAGATTGTTGTGAGAATCTAATGAAATATTATTTGTTCACTCCTTAACACAGATGCTGGCCCATTTACTAGGTATTTAATGGATGTTTATTCCATTTCTTCCTTTGTATTTTTTTTCTTTTTAGCTCCTTTGTTCCATCCTTCCAAGATGCTTGGCATAGATGAATGGGAAATATGCTCTGGAGCTATGTGGATTGTCTTCCTAATTCCAGACCTCATATTTTATCCATTATATCATGTAGTTTCCCTCCATTTTAGGCATAAAGATGGTTACTGCAAATGTGCAGAGAGCAGCAGTACAATTTTATAGTGGGGGGGGAATGAGACCAGTTTGGCTAAAGCATGTACTATAAAATATAAAAATATGAAATAATTTTAGAACATATATGTCTTGGACATAAATTGCAAATGTATAATGAGCTGGGTCCAGAGTTGAAAAAGAGGATGAGAATGAGTTGGATTGTTTTGTGGAAATTTTAAAGACCTCCAACAATCATTTCTCACTCTCAAAGTTCAATCTGAAAATATTCCAATCTTCTCTGCTCACTACCTTTCCAGCTCTTTTTATGTGTTGTCTTGAGGGTATTAATTATTTTTTTCTGTTTGTATTTGAATAGCAAGTGCTAAGCACAATGTCTCAAAAATTGTAGGAACTTAATAAATGCTTGTTGATTGACTGAGGGATCTCAAACATGTCCTTCTTTGTGTAAACCTGATCTAATCTAACTGCTCTGCCAATCTTGGTTTGTTCTAGGGTTATTATACAGCACATCTGAAATGCTAATGAAAGAGCAGGGAAGAAACAGTTATAGAAACTAAAGAAAAAGAATGCTAATAGATCTTTTCCATTTTTTTCCTTTTTCTTTGAACTAAATGCAGTTTCATTTCAAAATGTCCTCTAGATGATGTGGTATAAATGCATCTCTTAAGAAACTTTCTTAATAGTTCAGGGGCAGCTAGGTGGCTTAGTGGATAAAGCACCGGCCTTGGAGTCAGGAGTACCTGGGTTCAAATCCGGTCTCAGACACTCAATAATTACCTAGCTGTGTGGCCTTGGGCAAGCCACTTAATCCTGTTTGCCTTGCAAAAAAAACCTAAAAAAAAGAAGCTTTCTTAACATTATTTTTCCCTTCATTGCTGTTCCCTGTTTTTTTAGGTGTTGTTACCATCACCTTCTATCATCTTTCTTTCAGACATTGGACTCATTATCATATATATATATATATATATATGTATATATATATCTCAAACTATTATTTTCATTGACTGCTATAATTCTTTCTGGATAAGGATATAAATTGTTAACTGAGACCATTTTAAGGCATTTATATATTCTTTACTCTGGAGACTCACATAAAACACAAACTTGATTAATACTTAGTGGCAGTCAAATGGGATAAACTGTCCCATAAAAGGAAATGGATTTAAAAACCATAATCCTACAATATGTTGTTTGCAAGAAACACATTTGAACCAGAGAGATCCACACAAGGTACAGGTCAAAGGTTGGAGCAAAATATATTATACTTCTGCTGAAGTAAGAAATTCAGGTGTAGTGGTCCAGATCTCAGATAAACAAAAAACAAAAATTGATATCATTCAAAGGGATAAGAAAGAAAACTACATCTTACTAAAATGTACCATTGGAAATGAAATTATATCATTACTAAACATGTGTGCACCTAGTAGTATAGCATCCAAATTCCTAGAGAAAAAACTGAGCGAATTACAAGAGACATAGACAGCAAAACTTTAATACCATGGGAATCTCAACTTCCCTCTCTCAGAACTGGATAAATCTTATCAGAAAATGAACAAGAAAGAAGTTAAGAAGGTGAATGAAATCTTAGAAAACTTAGATATGATAGAATTCTGGAGATAACCTAATGGAGATAGAAAAGAATTTACCTTTTTCTCAGCTATACCAAAACTGATCATGTACTACTGCACAAAATATTTAGAATCTAAGGCAGAAAGTCAGAAATAATAAAATACACTTCAGATATGATGCAATAACAATTAGATGTAAGAAATGGTCATGGAAAGATAAACAAAGAACTAATTGGAAATTAAACAACTTAATCTTAAATAATGGGTGGATCACATAGCAAATAATAGAAACAATTGGTAATAATATCCAAGAAAATGATAATAATGAGATGTCATATCAAAATTTATGGGACACAGGGAAGGTAGCTTTGAAGGGAAACTTTATATCTATAAATTTCCATGTGAATAAAATAGAGAAATAGAAGATCAATGAGTGGGGTATGCAACTTAAAAAGCTAAAAGGAACAAATTAGAGATCCTCAATGAAATACCAAATTAGAAATTCTGAAAATGAAGGAGAGATTAATAAAATTGAAAGCAAGAAAACCATTGATCTCATTAATAAACTAAGAGTTGGTTTTATGAAAAAAGTTAATAAAATAGACAAATTTTTGTCTAAACAGATTGAAAAAGAAAGAAGATAACAAATTACAGTATCAAAAACAAAATGGTGTGCCAATTGCCAATGAAGAAATTAAAGAGATAATTTGCAGTTGATTTGCCAAGCTGTATGCCAATAAATTGGATAACCAAATCCCAATTGGAGAATTGAAATTGGTGAATAATTACAAAAATACAAACTGCCCAAATTAACAGAAGAGGAAATAAATTATTTAAATAACACCATTTCAGAAAAAGAAATTGAAGAAACCATCAATAAATTTGCTAAGAAAATGTACCCAATTCCTGATGGATTTACAAATGAGTTCTACTAAACTTGAACAATAAATTCCTATTCTACAAAACTATTAAAAAAAATAGAAGTTCTACAAAATTCCCTTCATGACACCACCATGGTGCTGATACCTAAACCAGGAAGCACCAAAACAAACAAAGAAAATTATAGACCATTCTAACTAATATATATTGATGCAAAAATCTTAAATAAAAGTTTAACAATGAAACTACAGCAAGTTATTACTAGGATATTATACCATGATCAGATGGGATTTATACCAGGCAGGCAGAGATGGTTCAACATAGAAAAATACTCAACACAATTAGACATTTCAATAGCAAAACCAACAGAAATCTTACATGATGCTGAAAAAGCCTTTGATAAAATGCAACATCTATTCCTATTAAAAACACTAAGAAGATTGGGAATAAATGGAGTTTTCCTTAAAATAATAAGTGTTATCTAAAACATCAACAATATTATATGTAATAGGAATAAAATAGAGCATTTCCAACAAAATCAGGGGTGAAACAAGGATTCCCATTATCACCATTACATTCAATATTGTTTTAGAAATGCTAAGAGTAAACAAAATTGAAGGAATCAGAATTGGCCATGGGCAAGCAAAGTTTTCACTCTGTAGATGATATGATGGTATACTTAGAGAATTCAAGAAAATCATCTAAAAATCCCCTTGAAACAATTCCTCAAAGTAGCAAGATATAAAATAAAAACACATACATCACCAACATTTCTATATATGAACAAGAAAATCCAAGAGAAAGAGATAGAAAGAGAAATTCCATTTTAAGTAACTTTAGATAACATTAAATACTTGGAAATCTACCTTCCAAGATAAACTAAGAAATTGTATAAACTGAATTATAAAACACTTCTCACCCATATAAAGTCAAATCTAAATAATTGGAAAAATGTCAATTGCTCATGGTTAGGTTGAGCTATTATAAAAAATGACATTTCTATCCAAATTAAATTACATATTCAGTGCAATACCAATCAAACTATCAAATAATTATTTTACTGAGTTAGAAAAAGTAGTAACAAAATTCACCTGGAGCCAGGTCAAAAATAGCAAGGAAACTGATGGAAAAATAAAGGAAAGGAAGGTGACCTAACTCTACCAGATCTAAAACTGTATTATAAAGTGGCAGTCATTAAAACTGATACTGGTTAAGAAATAGAGCAATGGAGCAGTGAATTAGAAAAGTTTCAAAAGAAACCACAGTAAATTGCTATAGCAAACTACTATTTAACAAACCCAAAGACATCAGCTTCTGGGATAAGAACTCACTTTTGGACAAAAATTGTTGTGGAACCTGGACAGTAGTGTAGTAAAAACTGGTCATAGATCCACATCTCACACCCTAGAATATACTATAAACTGCAAAATGAATGATTTTGATTATATTAAATTTAAAAATTTTGCACCAATAAAATCAGTGCTGTCAAAATTAAAAGAAAGGCTGAAACAATCTTCACAACTAGGGATTCTGCTAAAGGTCTTATTTCTAAAATATGTAGAGAATTCCATCAAATTTATAGGGTTACAAATCATTCCCCAATTGATAAATGGTCAAAGGATATGAAAAGACACTTTCGAATGAAGAAATTAATAATATGGAAAAATACTCCAAATTATTATTGATTAGAGAAATGAAAATTAAAACCACTCCATACCTATCAGATTGACCAAGATGAGAAAAAGGGAGAATGATCCATGGTGGAGTGATTGTGGAAGGATTGGGACATTGATGCATTGCTGGTAGAGTTGTGAATGGACCCAACTATTCTGAAGAGCAGTATGGAACTATGTCCCAAAAGCAATAAAAATATTCATTCTCTCCAACTCAGCAATTCCAATTCTAGGTCTACATCCAGAAGAAGCCATAAAAAATGGGAAAAATCCCACATGTTCCAAAAATATTCATAGCAGGTCTTTTTATCATGGCAAGGAACTGCAAATTAAGGGGAAGCCCTTCAATTGGGGAATGGCTAAACAAGTTATGGTACATGAATATGATGGAATATTCTTCTTCTTCTATAAGAAACAATATATGGTTGGACTCTAGAGAAACATGGAATGAGTTACATCATCTGTTTCTGAGCTAAGGGAATAGAGCCAAGAGTGCAATGCACATATCAATAGCAACATGTGAGACAACCTTGATGGAAGCAGCATCTTTCAGCAGTTTAGAGAGCTAGGACAATTTTATTAGATAGGTTCTAGATAATATTTTTCCCATCTAGAGGAAGAAAAACAAAACAAATGACCAAAAAACTAACCCTTCAGAATCTGTTGAACACTTTTTCAGAGTCATCTCTGATGTATCTCTTTCCCTTAATCCTAATTCCTCATACTGAAAATGACTAATCTGTAAATATGTTTAACAAAAAAATATGCATGTTCAGTACTAACCTGTCTGTTCCCTGCTGAAGGGAGGGTGGTGGGAAGGAGGATGGAAGACAATTTTGTAGAGAATATACGTGTGTGTGTGTGTGTGTGTGTGTGTGTGTGTATGTATATATATATATATATATATATATATGTATATATATATATATATGGTGAATATATAAATAAACAAAAATATATGTGTGTGTAATGTTAACCTGTTTGTGTTAAACTGACTGTTCACTGTTGAATAGAGAGGGGTGGGAAGGGAGAGTGGAAGGAAATTTTGTAACTTAAAAACATACTTATACATGTGAATAAATGTTGGCAAAACTTTCACAACATGTAATTTGAAAAATAATATAGCAATAAAAATAATTAGTGATAGCTTATTTAATTTTCTGTTCTTTAATTTATCCTTTATCTCCTCCTGCTTTATGTTATTTATAAAATTCAATTTGGAGTCGAAGGTTGACTCTTCTCATTTTATCTGTGTCAAATCTGAATTCAAATCTCTGATCTAACATGTCATGAATGTTACTGTACACAGAGAGATGATTCTGTATTAACTATTAGTAACTAGTTCTTTCTTTTCCCTTAGAAGGTGATCAATTTCTTTTTCATGATTTTATATAGTGCTTGCCTATCCACAAACTTAAAGCTCTTTTCTTGAATAAAGTATTAAGGAAAAATAGATATGAATCTTAAATATAGTTTATTAATCTTTGATTTCTCATTTCTTTATTCTTAATTCTATTGCCAACATATTTTTATAATTTTCATGCCTACCTTTGTATTGATGTCATTGAATATTCAAGTGTCTGATAATTTGATTTTTGAATTTTCTTTATATTTTTGCAAAAATCTTCCATTTCCTTATACTCTGTAGTGGATATTAGAGCAAAAGTCACTAATCTTTGGTCATCTGTCTATTTGAAAAATATTTAAACACTGTGTTGTTCAAGATCAGAGATAGATAACTTCTGGTCGATTGGTTGTATAAGGCCTCAGACATTATTTAGTCTAGTGTTGCTCCTGCAACTGCAGGCAGAATTTGAAATTTAGCAAATCTTGGAAGTTTTTAGAATAAATTAATTAAATGTTTGATTAAATATAGTGGGTTAATTTTTAAGTTTATAATTTTGTATGGCCCTTGAATATATGTATACATTCAAATGACCTTTGACAGAAAAAAAGGTCCCCACCTCCCTGCTCTAAATAACCAAGTGTTTTACGAATTAATAGGTCTTTTTGTCATGGAATGCTTGATAAAGTGAATTACATCAATACATTTATTTGCTTCTCTGAGAAGACTCATCCTTCTAATCAAGTCACACTTCTATGTAATTGTTATATCATTATTTTCCTTTTCTGTATAAGTATTTATTGAGAAGATCAAGATATAATTCAGGCTTTTTTCTCTAGAGAATGTCCACTTAGAAAAGCATTTCATACTTGAAATAACAATAGCTTAGTTGATATTTTCACATATTTTACCTTCTTAACGGAAAGCTAACTTAAAGAACTTAAAGGACATTTTGTATTTTTTTTTTTTTTTGTTTCATGGGTTGTCTTGGCCAATGAAGTTGTCGCCAAATCACCAAATGACTAATCTTGGGTTTTAATGTATTTAGGGGGAAACCCTGTTGGAAAATACATGGTTTATTGATGAATTCAAACTCAAAACTCCCAGAATGGCAAAAATTTTCAGAGCATATATTCTGATATCATAGGTTTGAAAAGTTAACATCCCTTCTATCCTAAAGTGAGGGACTGGAGTAAGGATTTGTAAAGAAATAAATGTTGAATTGAATTGAAGCTGTTTTAAGAAAAAGCCATTTTGAAATAAGAAGTCATTTTTTCTCTCAAGAACCTAGTCTTATACATTATCTCTTAATGCCTTTACAAGTTTTCCATAGATTGTTAACAAATTCTGATGTTATACATAAAGATATGATGATATAATCAATTGTTATTCATAATAATGAAGAACAGAAGTTATACCCAATAGAGAAAGATGATTAACTGTGATGTCTAGGTAACATTATTGACATATGAATTAGTCTAAGGTTCTAATCCCTTAAAAACTAGCAGCAAACTTTCCCCTGGAAGTGATATTAAGCGATATATGGAGTTTTCATTGCTTAGTTTTATTTTTTTATTTTGAGTAGCAAATTTTTCATAATGTTATTTACTAAAAAAGAATTAAGGCATTAAAAACTCCTTGATATGTTCAGAAAAATCAAATTTTTTTCCAGGCTATTAAGCCCCTCTAATCATTACAGATGAAAAACCTCAAGTTACTGAATATGATGGAAATTTAGCTTTCAATATATTTGTTTGTAATGTCAAATTATGGTCTATGGTATAGATTGTGGGTGGTAGAAGTGAAGAGGTGTGTGTGTGTGTATGTGTGTGTGTGTGTGTGTGTGAGTGTGAATTTCGAAGGAAAGGAAAAAATGGAGGAAAATGAATTGTGAAATTGAGATTGGAAAGTGACTATGTTTTCCCATTTAGTTTTATTTTTCAGTAAGAAAACTGATGATATAATTGAACAAAAAACTTAAATAGAAAATCTGTAATATACTTTCTTTGAGTAAGTAATCAATGTATGCAATGTATGTAGCAGCATCCTGAAAAGACAGAAAGATTATTTAATAACCTCCAAGGTCCCCTCTCTGATAGCTAAAATGAAACATGAATTATGAAGTCAGTAGTCAGCCAGATGGCAGGGTACACATTTGCTACTCACTACTATAATGGGCTAAAATTACACATACAATAACAACCCAAAGAAGAAAATGTAGGATTGTCACCTGCCACTCGAATTCTGAAAAAAAAAAAGCAGGCAAGACATCATGATGAACCCCTCACACACATACTGGGAAAGGCGCATTTGAACAAAATGACGATTCACAGAACTACAATGCAACTTCTCTATTTGTAAAAACTGTGATAGGCAGGTATTAAAAAATATAGCAAGGAAAAGCTAAAACTGCATAAATGGTTTGGCTATTCAACCATTTCATGGCAATTTCCCACATTTTAAAGAGCCCCTTCATTTTTTTTGCAAAATCTAAGTAGGGCAAGTCACTTTGTTGCTGGTGTAATAGGTAGCAAGACATACTTTCCCAACCTCCAAATGTGATTATAAACCTCCTTCTGGGACAAAGGAGATCTAATCTTTCTATCTTTCTCCTTTGATTGTTTAGGCTCATTTTCCCTTTTAAATAGGAGATGAACACCAACTCATATTTTATAGTGTTTTTGGTGGTTACAGATAGTAGTAGGAAAATTAGTTAAGATGAACTAAATTTTTCTTAGACTAGCAGAAAGTCTCCATAATGGAACTGGTCCAGAAAGCTTGAAGCTAGATTACAGTGCAGAATTGAGGTGGCTCCTTATCCAAAGATTTAACAGCCAACATGGCAAGCAATTTCAGACTCCAAAAATAGTAACTCTAGGCAGAAAACAGAAACAGTTCATGTACATATATATATATACATCTTGTGAAAAAAAATCATTAGTCTTTTCAGTAGATTGCAAAAGATTTTTTCATCTGATAATATATATACTTGTTTCTGTTGACTCCACATAAAAGGGATTTCCTTCCTAATGTATGCAATGAAGATAGGATAAAATTGGAGTAGAGGAGAGGGGACAATTCCTTTCCAAAGAAATAATGCTTTTAAATAATTATATCATATTTTATGAAGTCAAATTCAATGATTCAAACTCCAATGAGATTTTATTACATAATCACTAATTTTTCCATAATAGATGGCTTATTCATACCATTTGGGATATAAGCATTTGCTTGGAGGTCTACCTTTTCGTAGATTCCTAAAAAATCCAAAAGGTAAATGAAGGAATAAAGTAAATGAGAAATATTGTCTATGACCATATATATTCAAAGATTTTTTTAGGTTTTTGCATGGCAAATGGGGCTAAGTGGCTTGTCCAAGGCCACACAGCTAGGTAATTATTAAGTGTCTGAGGCCAGATTTGAACTCAGCTACTCCTGACTCCAGGGCCGGTGCTCTATCCACTGCATCACCTAGCTGCCTCTACATTCAAAGATTAAAAAAAAAACTTTATTGTAAAATTGTGCTTAACATTGCTAAATTTCCAGTTGGGCAGTAAAATTTTACCATCCTTTTTTTTTTCCTGTATCAATTTGAATTAATTTATTTCTTGATAAAATAAGTGAGATCTCAAAAAAAAAGAGACAGCTTCATCTTTTATTCTAGAGTATTCTGCATGATTTGACTCAAAATAACACATTTTAAAAATGAATAAAAGTTTTCTGCCTTTTTCTCTCTAACCAGTTATTTTAAATGTCTTTTGAATGTGAGACTCACTGACAGGACACGAATGGTAAACATTTAACTTTCTTTTACCTTCTGTTCCTTGTGTGTATTATGAACATTAATTACAAAAGGCAACTTGCAAAATTAACCAGTGATCCCAAAATTTTTTCTTTATGGTTTTAACCTTAGTGCTTAATTTTTATATGATCTTGTACTTGTATGTGACCTTTTAGACTCTGCTTTACGTATATAAAGAGACTTGAAAACTAATAATCCATGAAATTGTTTATTCAGTGCTTTCCAAAATCTAATGAGTTGGGGCAGCTAGGTTCAGTGGATAGAACACCGGCCCTGGAGTTAGGAGTACCTGAGTTCAAATCCGGCCTTAGACACTTATTAATTACCTAGTTGTATGACCTTCGGCAAGACACTTAAACCCATTGCCTTGCAAAAAAAGCCTAAAAAAAGTAATGAGTTAATAATTTGAATCAAAATAATTTTTCTTTCATTTTCTCGAGTCCTGCCCCTCTGCTCTAAGCTCTTCAACTTTCTGCCTACTCCCCCCAAAACCAAAGCAAAGTGAAATATTCTACAAGTGAAAGAAATACTGATCTAGCTAAATAGTTAGTTAATAATCATCCTTCATAATCAAAGAGGATCATGTCATCTGATATATAATGGCGTGACTTGCACATTGTGTTTATTATAGTGAGAATGTTGTAAAGAGACATCCTCATTGCCTATTCTACAACTGTTAATAGCCCATGATTTAATAGGCAACAAGAATTTCTGGTGGTGATTTGGATGTGGCAGGAGTCCTTGGCTTTATCGATGTCAGTTCCTCCTATATCAACAAGACATCACAGTGCCTGGCAAAGAAGTACAGATGCATGAAGAGAATGGCCATTGCAGCCAAATCAAGGTCTTAACTTGAGATCTCCAGCACCATGATAGGAAACATTTGCCTTACTCTGCCTACCCACCTCTGTCTAGCCTCCACCTGTTCCAATCTGTCTTTTTTTGGTCCCCATATATTGCCCTCTCCCACTCCCACCTTGATATTCTTCCTCTAAGTTCTGTCCAGGCTCCTATTTGGAGGGCTATGTGTTCTTCATCTTGCTTTAGGTTCTCTGTCCCTGACCTCCCCAGGCCTTGAATTTCTGCCCTCTTCTTATCTCCCTCTGTCTCTTCTCCCTGCCTCTGGGAAAGTTCTCATTATATTTGCAAAATTTTTTTCTCTAGAGAGCACTGCAGAAAGGTCTGCTTTAGGAAAGAGAAAATTGTCTGTATGAATTATTTCAATGAACAAGGGTGAGAATTGTATAGTAGCCACAATGTCACCATGGTATTGTGGAAAGACCAGAGTGGAAGGATCTTCTGCATCTGACACATACTAGTTCTTTGACTGTGGCCATAAACCATTCTCTCTCAAGACCCAGGGATGATTCTAGAGCAAAAAAAGCAACAACAAAAAATCCAAGATACAATCATCTCATTGAAAGACTTCTTGAGACTACAATACAAAACATGGTTAGCTAATTTATTGGCTAATAGCTCTGTTTTCATTTTTTTTTTGGCAAGGCAAAGGAATGAAGTGACTTGCTCAAGGTCCCAAAGCTAGGTAATTATTAAGTGTGGAAGGTCAGATTTGAACTCAGATCCTCCTGACTCCAGGCTAGTGCTCTATCCACTGTGCCACTTAGCTGCCGCATAGTTCCTAAGTTGGAAGGAACCTCAGAGAATATCTAACCAATCAATTCATTTCTGAACATGAAGAAATAATGACCTGAGCAAGTTGGCAATTTTCCCCCAAAGTCATTCAGATAGTACATTGCAAAGATGGAATTTGAACCAAGGCGCTCTGACTTCAGTCAGTATTTTTTTCTACTGCACCATATGCTTCCATTGCTATTGGTCTTATTGTTCCTCTCATCTAAAATATCATCCAAAGTTGTATCAGTTTTTTAAGACTAAATAAATGCCATTATCTTCATGAAGCCTTCCTTAACTTTTGTCTTCTAAACCATTGCAGCACATGGTTATAATCTATATTCATGGCATCCATAAGTTTAAACTATATTTGAAACATTCTGGTTTCCACAAAAACAATATTACAAAATTAATATCCCTGAATGTACAGGTATGCTACTTTGGAAAATATGGTCAGTTTAAGCAGATGATAATTTGTATTGTACATTATTTGTTCCTATTACATCCATGGGAATTTGCTTTCTTGAACTAGATAATAAATTCTTGGAAAGAGATTACATGTTGTAATATTTATTTTTCCTTCCACAGCAGGGCTTAGAAGAGTCCTGATTACATGTGTTTCCTGTCATACAAAATATGCATGTTAAAGCCAGAGAATCTGGGCTCTAACAATAGGTTAGAACTATTAGCAAAGTAATTAATTACTATAATTTTCAGTTAAATTATCAACTAGAATAATTTGTTTGTTTGAACTAAAAAAAAACTTTATTTAATTCCAAAACATGCCATTAAGGATGTGCTTTTGTTCTGTTATTATGTGTGAATTTCAGTCTTACTCTTCTCAGCAGGGCCACCAGCTTCACTTAATATTTTCAGACAGTGACAGTGATAATCAAAGCATGGAATCTTATTTAAGTTAAAAAGCATTACCCTTCATAATAGAACTACAAAGAGCTTCCTAATTAATTGTTTGTTATGAACATTAGTCTTTGTTTGATTTAAATATAATTTGCACGTGTTCTACCTTGATACACATGCCTAATTTTTATATCAAGAGAAGATAAAAAGAAAGCAATGGGAGTGGCAACTAGATTTACAATTTATCTAATCTTTTTCATGTAATAGATTTTTTTTTTGCCAGTCTGATCAAGACTTGAATAATATCTTCAATTAGTTGAAAACTATATAAAACTTCAGTTAGATGTTATTTTAAAAAGATATATTTTTTCCTCCACCAAAGTTTAAGGACAAAATGCAATCTATCCACTTGGTTTCTTGGGTTAAGAACTCCCTGTCTAGAAGTTGGAAATAAACCTGAGAGCAGTTACAAATCATTACAGACTCATTCAGAATTGTTCTTCAGAATCCTGTAAAAGATTAACTTCTAAGGAAGAAAGGAAAACATTGAATGAGAATAATCTCACATCTTTAAAATCTTCATAAAGTACTTTGTTTGGGCATCTCCTTTTCCCTCTTTAAAATTATAATATATATAAATGTATATATATATATGTATATGTATATATATATATATATATATATATATATATATATAATACAATTTTTGTGTACATGTGGGTTTTCCTATACTGATTTATAAGCTTCAGAAAGTCATTTCTCATCTGTCTCCCTAGAGCTGAGTGTTATGCCTGTCACATACTAAGTTATTTAATAAATGTTTGTTCAATTGAATTTAACAAAATTGAATTGTGCCATCACAGTGTATTGGACACTGGATTCACAGTGCTTTTGACTACATAATATCTGAATAACCAACTAATTTAGTTTACTGAAACAATTAGTCAAAGAAAAAATTCCAGCCAATAATAAAAAAAGACTTTTATCCCCAAATTACCTGGTTCTAATCATTTAGTGGGAAGCACAACTAACAAACAAGTTAATGAATGAATGAATGACAAGAGAAATGAATGAATGAGATCAATGAGAGGATTGTTTTTACTTTTGGCAATAAAACGTTTGAAATTAACAGTGTCTAACAATTTAGAAAGGACTGAATAAGTTTTTAGTTTACGACTGTGATGGAGAACTATTTTGCTGTAAGAGGTGAAGAAATAGATGATTTGAAAAAGTAAAGGAACTTTTTATGAAGTGGTACAGAATGTAGTAAACAGAAATAAAAGAGCAATTTAATCTATAGCATCAATATCATAGAAATGAACAATTTTGAGGACTTCTATACCCAAAGCAAGAGTGAAATAAGTAAAACCAGGGGATCAATATATATGATAACATTTATATGATATAAAACTTTGAAAACTAAGATTTTTGATGAATACAAATGACTATAATCTCAGAGGACTGATGATGAAGTATGCAGTCATGTAGGACATTTCATTTTGTTTGACTGTGTATCAGTTAATTTTATTCTTTTCTTTTCATGGAGTAGAGAGTAAGAAGGAAAGAAATTAGATTTCTGCTTGTTTTTAATAGAAAAGTAAATGGGTTATATAGATGTAAAATGTTGCCTAAACTTTCAGAGGAGGTTACTGTATAACTTAACTATTTTACTTATTTGGCAGAATTTTCATAAAGCAGGAGAAATCTGTAAATGTTTACAATAGAAAAAGAAAACATCAATAAAACTAAGAGTGAAGAAAAATGAATAAATTAATTTAACATTTGACTGTCTTTTATTTTTTAAAAGGCTTGTCTAAATGCTAAAAATCATATTTTATGCCTGGGAGCCTACTTCTTTGAAATCCCAGATAACATATGATGAACTGACCTATAACTTTCTTCTCAGGCAGAAGCAATTGAGTTTCCTCTGAGATTCTTGAGTTCACATGCTTATACTCCATATTAATACCCTGTGGCAGCAGAGTCTCTAAGGTCAATTGTGTAAGAAAAATCAGCTGGAAATTACCTAAGAAGTTTCCTTATTAAGGCAATGGGTTACCAGAAATGTAAATCTGTGACTAGTGGGAAAGACTGAAACTTTGGAAATTTCTGAATTAAAAAAGAACCTCAAAGAGTAATAGACTAGATGCAATTTCATTTCACTGAATATCTGAAAAGTGTTTAAGATTTATACTTTTCTCTCATTCTACGTCCTTGATTTTTCTAATAATTGCCCATGGTAAGTAAATCGCTTAAAACCATAAACAATAAACTATCACACAAACTTTTAATGATGAAGGTAATACAAAAGATAAAATTCAGTAATCAAATTAAATAACCGGTGCTTGCTTCCTGATAACTGATACTGGAACATACTTTCCAAGACATGTATCCTATGAGAAACTTTATTTTTAAAAAATGGGAGGAAAAAGATATATGTATGAATGGAAGAGAAGAGAGGCTAGTCCATGGCAAGACTGAAGGACAATAAATATTCTGGTTATCCTCATAATGCTGGGAGAAAGTGAGAAAATTTCACTTCACTAATCACAAATGCTATCCTTTTTCCCCCCTTATTTTCAGAGTAAATTAGGAATGGCATACATACATTGTAATTATAATTCTGAAAAGTTATGTTACATACATCTCTTGATGTTACTAGTACTCCTATTGTTATTATCTTCTCAAATTTGTCCTTCCTTCAATTCATCCTTGTAATGACTGCTAGTGATATTTTTAAACATAGTTCTGACCAGGTTACTGCCTTATTCAAGAATCTCCTGAGGTTTCATAACACTTTAAGTATCAAATACAAATCTCATTATTTGGCAAAATTCTTCACATCTAACTTAAATCCATGTGTATTTTCTTTAATTTGACCAAAATATAATTGTTATTCCTCAAATGTAATATTCCCATTTCCTATTTCTGTTCCTTTATGCACCATGCCTAGAATGTTCTGCCCCCCCCCACAGAATCTGCAATGTAGAATTACTAAGTTTCCTTTAAAATTCAGTTTAGGTATCTTCTTTATTGGCCCATTATAACATTCTGTTAGTATTCCCTCTAGAAAAAATAAATTATATATATTTATTGTGTCTGTCTATCTATATATCTATATCTATATCTATATCTATATCTATATCTATATCTATATCTATATATCATCTATCTATCTATATCTTCTCTATAATAAGGAGGGGAAACTACTAATGGGAGATGAGTTTTCAGAGCCAACTCAATGGTTTCTGCCTCCTTCGTATGCATGTGATGGGGAGAGCCTACTTCTGCAAATGTAAGGTGAACTATAATGAAGGACTTGGGATCTGTTCTGCCCTTCCAAGCATTTGCAGGTATTCTATGATTGTTCCTGAAGGACTTTCTCAATAATGATCAAAAGTCTTTTAATTGACTGCTAAACTGGAACTGAATATACATTGTTATCTCTTGGCAAATGAGGCAAAATCTGCTTAAGTATGTGGAGGAAGAGAGAAAGAGAGAGATAGCAGCAAATATTTAAACTCCCCACCCTGGGTCTCTTGTGGCAGAGACTATATCTTTTGTTCCTTTTATCTGTTCTTTCTTATCATTAGTTTAAAAAGTCCAAGAGACTGAATGAACCAAGTCTAAATCTTATTGATTGATTGATTGAATAAACCATGCAATTAAATTAACCTGCTATGAGACTAGGTCTAGGAACATTGAAATCCCAGATCTAATATAGATTATACCTGTATGTAAAGAGCTAGGAGTGTATTTTGTAAAGTGGGAGGAAAAAGAAGCAAACAGGCTTTTAATTTCTAGCTTGTTCTCAACTTTATCTAGGAACTCTCCCCTATATTACTGGAAAGAAAGCAGGGTTTTTGTTTTGTTTTGTTCTTGTTTTCTTTTCCTTTTATGAGAGATGTTCTTTTAATGTTTCATGGGAGTTGCCTTGGCAAGCTTCTAAGTTTGAGTTCATGTGTTACACAACAGCTTCAATGAATTCACTTGATGAGTACTAAAAAACCAAATAATTCTAATTAGCATTATCAAAACTAATGATAACTTAAATATGTATACTACTCTGAATATCTCTATAAACATCTTCTTTGATTCTATATGACAAATCCATGAGGTCCCGAAAGCGTCACTATTTATTTTTTTTTACCCTTAAGTATTCTTACAGGGTTATCTGCTATTTTGTTTTGATCCTCCATGAACTTGAATGGAAGAAAATGAATTCACTTCAAAACAGTTCTTTAATTAAATCCTATAGAGAAAAAGACTATTCTTGATTTATGTTGTTATGTCTCTGATTTTATGGGACTTCACAAAAACTTAGTTTTTTTTTTCCCCTAGAAGAAAGTATTTTTGAATTATAGGCTTGATAGGATATAATTAGATATGTCTTTTTTATTTTCTTCATATTGGTTTTAAAAATGTAAGTGCCACATTAAATAATATTTTCAAAGAAATTACCTTGGGAGAAATATAGGCAATCAATAGTTTTTAACAGGCCTATGGCAGATGCTTGATAAATGAATCTTGAAATGATTTCCAGTTTTAATCTCTTCTGTAAGTACAGTCAGTTCTTACTTTAGTAAGTGGACTATTCTGTAGACCCCTAAGTAAGGTGATATTTGATTAATGCAAATTTTCATATGGATGAGAAAATGGAGGAAGAGAGGCCAGGTGGAACAAAAGCCAACACAGGTTCAGGGTCTCATGGGGCCAGGGACAGAGAAGTTAGAGCAATAGCCATACTTTGAGAGGCTTATATGAAACTGAGAGGAAGAAAAGTTAGAGACTGGACAAGGTTACAAACAGAGAAGAACAGGTGATGGCAGGACCAGGGTCAGATACCTAAGAAGTTGACAAAGACATATGTCTAGACTGCATACAAGTGAGCAGAGTAAGGCAAAGGTCTCCTCTCTATTCACCTGAGGTTTCAAACAAACCCAGATTTCGAGGCATCTCTTCTGCATTTACTGGTAGGAGTAGGGGGACTGGGAAGACCACAATCACCAAACTGAGGGACAGAAGGAGATAGACAGAACACTGTATTGTACATAGGTGTTCTTTTAGAATGTGAATTTCTTTCAGAATTATTTTCTTAAAGTCATATTTGTGTAATGTGAATTTACATGAATCAAGAACTGTCCTTAGTCAGACAGAACTTATTTTATTGCTAAAGGCAATGATACTCATTTCTTTGCAAAGCTTGATTTAAATAATCTTTTTTACTTATTACTTAGTAAATCATGTACAAATAACAAGTACTTAATGGCTTCACCCCTCATATATCCTGGAGTATCATTGAATAAGCAAAAAGTAAGGAGAATTTAATGTTTTTTTATAATACCTTCATGCCTCCTTAGAAATGATAAAGTATATTTCACTTAAATTTGCTCAGTAGATTCTATAACAACCATTAGGATATAAATATTTACAATATGCTGAATTTACTTTGAAAAGAGAAGGAAAACTTAAATGATAATTTGGGAATGTATTAAAATATTTATGTTCTGATCCATGCTTTCTTTGGATATTATTAATCTGAATCAGCCATCTGCTATAATGAAAGCAAAACAAACAAAGCAAAAGCAAAAGAAAGGTGATGGATATATTGCAATTTTATTTCCTTGCCATTAGAGCATAATTCTTAGACATTCATCAATAATAATTGCTCATATTTATTTAGTGATTTAAGATTCACAGTTAGAATATTTTAATAGTTTGATAAAGAAGATGTTACCTGAATTGAAATATAAAGAAAACTAGTGGTTCTACATTACTTCCATAATGTTATTTGTTCCTCAAAACATTGCTTTACAGTAAGGTACTTTACTATAGCTATTTTTGTACCCATTTACAGGGGAAACTGTGGCTCAGAAAAGATAAGAGACTTTACTTTGATCCCATATTCAGTGTTGGAGTATTGAAAAAAGGATTTGGATCACAGTCTCCCCTGACTACGATTTAGATCTCACTTGATTAAGGTCTAGCATTCTCTTCCCTACATCACAATGTCTTTCCCTAAGAGAAATGTGGAATTGGCTAAACACACACACAGACACACACACACACACACACACACACACACACACAAGCAAATACACAAAAATGTGTAGGATGTATATAGAAGACATATGTGTGTAGATTTATGTATAGGTTTATTTTAATTTTTTGAATCCTGAATCTTTGTGCATAAAATCACCTGGTATTGAAGAAGTGAACATGCACCTTATTTAATTTCTTTATTCTGTACTCAAATATCCACTCATAAGAAAGGATCTGTGATCTCACCCATTCAGGAATTTCTTCTCAAGATGAAGATAGCAACCTATCCATGTTTTCTTAAACTGAGTGTATCATGTATTTCTCTCAAAATATTCTCTATGGGGACTGGAGGTAGAGTCCATCCAAAACTCTTTTTTTTTTCCTTGATATCATTAAACCATCAGTAGAATTTTCTGGCTGCCCACCTGTCACTCCTCATTCTTGCCACATGATCAATGCCTCTTCTTACTGCCATATAACAAATACTTATGCTATAAACTTGAAAAAATACACTGTTGGATAATATCAGGAATAATAATTAATTTTAATTTACAGTTATTTATTAAGTATCTGCCATATATAGAGCATTATGATTGGCAATGTAAAAAGTGTCAAGAAATTTGAAAGGCATATGCCCAGTTCTCATGGTCTTACATTCCTAAATTTCAACTAATACTCTTCCCTTCCTTCTTTCTTACTCTTTACTTCATTTCATAGAGTCACCTGTTAGGAGTTGTACTGCTTTGTTATTTGAGATGAGGAGAACCTAATAGGTCCTGCTGCAAAGGAAAGTAGAGCAGAATTTTTCATGCACAGTTAGAGTAGGAGTTAGGAAAAAAGATATCTGAAGGGAGAAGTGGTGGTCATACCACTACTGTGGTGTAGCTTGTGCCTGCCACATATATAGTACCCTTCTGTAAGACCATGAGAAACAACTTAACTTTGAATGGATGAGTTTGGAGATATGAGAGATAGCTTGTGCTTTATCTCAGGTACTCATTCACTTGCCTTGGAGCAGGAAGAGCTTAGAGAGAAATAAGTCTAGTCAGAAGAAAAATGGACTGACTCTATCCCACCTCAGGTATATCTGGAGAGGGGCATTTTTTTTAGGTTTTTGCAAGGCAATGGAGTTAAGTGGCTTGCTCAAGGCTACACAGCTAGGTAATTATTAAGTGTCTGAGACTGGATTTGAACCCAGGTACTCCTGACTCCAGGACCGGTGCTTTATCCACTGCACCACCTAGCCGCCCTGAGGGGGATTTTCTTACATTTTTTTCATTTTTAAAAAATGCATTTTCCATGTTTAAGATTTCTTCCCATAAATACTCTGATCAATCTGACTTTATTTTTCTAGGTGTCTCTATGCTGGCAGCATGAACATGCAGAGGAAGTTAGATGGGAGACAGGGATTTTTCCTAGCCCAGGGATAGGAGTTCTAAACAGCACATTTGTTAGTAAGTTTTGCTTTCTAACTGGGGAAATAAGAATTAACTATTTCATAAGTAGACTTTTAATCAGAAAATCACTATGTATTTGGTCCCTACTATATATATCTCCTTTTTAGAAATGTCAATTTACATGGTGAGTTTGAACTTAACTAAAAGGCTTCCCTGGATGCCCTTTATTTTTATTCCCTGAAGTCCAATCCTGTAGATGTTAAAAAGAAACAACAATCAAGTAGAAGTAGCCTACAATATCCTTGGAAACAACTTTGACATTTTCTAAGTGACTATACTACTCTCAGTCCCTAATCCCCTGTACCAAAATATTTCTTTCTTGCAATACTTCTTTCAATAATATTAAGATCAAGATGGTTGTGTACCCTAACAAAACCCAGACCTCTAAAGTGGTAAGGAAATTTTCCTCAACAATACTCTGTATTTCCTTCCACTAAGAACAACTATCCTCCACTCATAGAAAGTGTTTATTCTTTTCAATCATATCTGACACTTTGTAAGTTCATTTAGGGTTTTCTTAGCAAAGTAATGGAGAGGTTTCCATTCCCTTCTCTAGGTCCCAGTTAACTACCTTGTCTAGGATCACACAGTTATTAATTCCTGTGACTGGGTATGAACTCAGGTACTCCTGACTCCATATTCAGCACACTATACTCTGTACTACCTGACTGTATCTAGGTTTAATATGAAGGCATATTTGATTTTATCGTTAGAAGAATCTTATGAAGAATTATTTTCATTCACTTTTAAAATATAAATATCTTGAGAGTTTATATTCATGTCTTTATAAAAATGTATAAACTAATTTCACTTAAGAAAATGTATACAACTTCCTGAAAACAATGAAATAACCAAAATCCTCTTCTCAAATACAAAAATATAGCTATGCGTTTTTCTGCTCCATTTCCCTTGCTTAGTCATTAATCACACATTCTTACCTTTTTTCACTCATTTTAAAACAGCCCCGCTTCAAGTTCTACCCTCCTGCCATTTTGACACTGAATTAATAAGAATTTCTCTTTGATTCTGGCAAGCCAATCACTTCTGAATCCATTGGGTCACATTATAATACAAACCATATCCCATCTTTTCAGAAGAACAATATGAGGTCTTTTATCAAAAGTTTTCTAAAATTCAGGTAAACTATACAATGCATTCCTTTAATCAACTAGTTTAGGAATGCTTTACAAAATGGAAATGAGTTGGGCATAACTTGTTTTTAATGAAGCCATGATGATTTTTGTAATCACCACTTCCACTATTAGATGTACACCAACAATCTAGTAGTAGATTGCATTAGATTGTGCTGTACTTGTTTCAGAGTCAGTCAGCTAACACCTACAATGTTTCCTAAGGTCCCTTCCAGATGTAAAAATTAAAAGATTTCAAGTCATGTAATTCTTCTAAGTCTTAATTAGCTCATTTAAGACAATAATATGTTCACTACCTATATCAAAGTGGTTACTAAGAACAAAATAAGCAACATATAAAAATGGAAAATCTGACAATTATAAAATGCATGAAAAGTATTAATAGCTTTTTAATTTCAACATACATTGTTAAAGAACTGTCAGAAACTATGCTAAATGATCATAATACAAATACAAAAATAAGCATTCTCTATGTTCAAGAAGTATATTAGAATATAGATAACATGATGAAATATAGATATGTATAAGGTACGTGAAAAGGAGATACAAGTCAACATTTTATGGGAGGATACTAACAGAGGAAGATCAGAAAAAGCATTATGCAAATGATGTTGATGAAGGTCACACTGATGATTTCCATACTTCTTGCTTCTATACTTGTGTTTCTATTTTTATTCCCACTATTATTGATATTGATATTGTATTGTATTGTGTTGTATTGTGTTGTGTTGTGTTGTGTTGTGTTGTGTTTTGTTGTATTGTTTGTATTGTGTTGTATTGGTTTAGTTCAAGAATTTATAATCTCTTAGTTTGGCTACTTTAATAAGCTATTTCAAAATTTTTCTTCCAATGATTTCCACTCCAATTGCCTGTTTTTGCTTTTTGGTTTTTTTGTTATTAGAACAGAACACACTAGGCACATGGCAGGTTCCTTTCTTTACTTTTGTTTACCAACACTTTGATTTATAATTTTGTTTTATTAACTAATTCTCTTCCTACCACAACCACCTTTATTAAGAAAGAAAAAAGACAAAGAAAATTCCAGTTACAAATGTACATAGTCACGTGTTCATGCTCACACTGATCATGGACAAATATGCCTATGCTAATCTGATGCATCTTTAATTCTTACTTCTCTGGCAACTGGTGGTAGCATTTTTCATTATCAGATCTTTAGAATTGTGGTTGGTGAATACATTGATCAGAGCTCTTAAATCTTACAAAATCTTTAATTTTACAACAGTGTTGTTAATTTATAAATTGTTCACATACTTCTATTCACTTTGTATCAATTTATACATGTCTTCCTAATAATTTCTGAAATCATCCCTTAAATAATTCCTTATGACATAATAATATTCAGTATTTTCAGCATTGGTGTTCTTGGCTTCAATTAGCTGTGACTCCCCTCCCTCTTTTCTCTTACCCTCACTAGACCAGCAACCACAGTTTAATAAGTCTCCTTTTTCTTTTAAACCCTCTTTTCACATTCATCTTTTGGATTTAGAATTTATTTTGTCTATCTCTCCCAAAACATGCCCTTCCATCTCAGTTTCTCTTTACCCTCTTCCTAGTTCTTCTTGTTTCCTTATTATGCTGAATTATGTATGTGTGCACATATATGTTTGGGTGTATATGTATTATACCCTATTAGGAAAATGAAGCAAAGTGATTCCTGCTTCATTTACTTTATGTTTGTCTAGTGTTGTTCTTGCACATCTCAATTCTTGCACATGTTCTTGCACATCTCAGTCTCCACAATTATCATTTTCTTATATTTCTTTGTGCACTTCTTTCTCCTTCACTTTCTTTTCTTCTTTTCAGATAATTGATATATATCAAAGTCATTACCACAACCCCCTTTTTTCTTTAACCACTCTTATGACCTTTCATAATATTAAAATTATTAGAATATATTTTATCATCTCTTGTTATGAGTACAAATATTTGTCTTTGTAGGCTTCATTTGGTTATTCATTTGCATTCATCTTGTTTTTATATTTCTGTTGATTTGTGTTTATATTTCAAAGTTTCTGTTTTATCTCTGATCTTTTCAAAAGATTCCTTGGAAGTCCATTATTTCATTAAATATTCATTCCCTCTCTCATTCCTAACTTTTGTTCAGTAAGGCATTCTTAGTTATAAGGTTTTATTTTTTGCTTTTGGAATATCATATTCCAATTTCTTTGCTTTCATAGTAATAGTTACTGTATCTTGTGTAATCCTGCCTCTGCAGCTTCACTTTTTAAACTCTTTTCCTCCTAGATGCCTGCATTATTCTTTATTTTTTTAACTTTGAAACCATGTATTTTATTCATGATGTTCCTGAAAGTTTTCATTTTAGAGTTTCTTTCACAAAGTTACCAAGTGATACTATTTTCACTTTGCTCTCTGGTTCTAATATAGCTGGATAGTTTTCTTTCATTATTTCTTGAAATATGATATCCAATTTCTTCTCTCTCTTTTTCTTTGGTCATGATTTTCTGGTACTTCAAGGATTCTTAAATTATCAATCCTTGATCTGTGCTCTAGTTCAGTTTTTGATATTGTCCTATATTTTGTTCCATTTCCTGCCTTTTGCCCTTAATTTATTATTTCCTCTTCAGTTATAAAATCATTAACTTCATTGTGATCCATTTTAATTGAAAAGATTATTTATTGATTTGAATTATTTGCTTCCTGAATTAATCTATTAATTCTTTTTCCAATCGTTTCCTTTAAATTTCTTTTAGTTTCTCATTCTTTCAACTGCTGTTTTCATTTCTTTTATAATGTATTTTCAAACTCATTAAAAAGAAAAACAGTTGTTTCATTTATTCTAGGAATTCTAAATTATCTCATAGACAAGAAATGCTTTCCTTTGAATTTTACTTGTAGTGGTCTGTAGTTATTTTCTTTTGGATTGGTTTCCTTTTTTAACCTGGCATTATAATGCCTTTTTTATGGTGGGAGTCTTGTTCTTATTTACTCATTCTTCAATTTATACTTCCTGGACTGGGATTTTATATTTTGTATTTTATATATTGTCAGGCTATTTGAACTTCTGGAGAACATATCAGGACTTTATATAGTTCTACTCTGTGTTATCCTTGTAGCTAGTTGATAAGGGAATCCTGGGTTCAAATATGACCTTAGATATTTACTACCTGTGTGACCCTGAGAAATACACTTAACCTTGTTTGCCTTCATTTCCTCCTCTGTTAAATTAGCTGAAGAAGGAAATGACAAACCATTCTCATATCTTTGCCAAGAAAATTCCAAATAAAGTCACCAACAGTTGATACAATTGAAAATTTACTCCAAAACAACTCTGTATTACCAAGGATACTATTGTTATCTTTGCTAGGTTTTAAAAATTGTTTTCGAGAATAACGGGGATAGTTTAGGTCAGGTAGCTGCGACTTTTTAGTGATATGTTTTAGGACAGTGATGTCAAATTAAAATAGAAAAAAAAGATCCTTATGGGCTGCATATTGACTTAATCACAAATTAACATTATCTGATTAATTGTATTTTTATTCATTTTGTTAAATATTTCCCAACTACATTTTAATCTGTTTCAGGCCACAGTTGGGAATTTTGTTTAAGTTTGACAACTCTTATATAGGAGTTGTTATATAGGGCTTATTTTTATTAAATTCCTGGCCTTTTGCAATTTCCTGGATGTAGATTCCCACATTTAATTCTAAGCAATACCACTACATATTTAACTCGGTTGAAGACCCAGTAGAGAGATTGTGGTCCTAAACCTTTTTACATAGTTGGACGATTTTTTAACCTCTTATTTTGCTCATTGATACTTGAATCAAGTATTAGCTATAACTCCAGGGTGAGTCAATCAGTACTACTGGTTCTATCCCTACACCAGGGATTAAATCTATACTATCATTTTGAATTCAGAGCAAAAATATTCCATGTCTACCCCTATTCCACACTTCTTGTTCTGGTCACTTGTCTGTAGGCTAAATTAATGATTTTAGATTGGGAAAAAAAATGATTTCCTGTGGCTTCTAATCATTTGTAATAATTATTCAGTCTAAGTCTTTTTCTGGATCTTTGTTGGATTAGTTGTGGGAAGAGATGGCATATACTGTTATCTCCTGTCCTACCATTTTTGTGGGTGTTCTGCCCTTCCAATCTGTCTCATATGCAGTAACCAGAATAATCTTAAAGCAGAAGTTGATCAAAAAATTCTTCTATACCTACTTCTTAGCTAACAAAAAAATCTTAATTTAGTCTAGCCTGCAAGAACTTCTGTAATCTATTTCCAATCTGCATTTTAAAGACATATATCCCCACTCATTCTTTGCATGAATACTTCCTTTTAGCTATGTACTCTATTTTTCCATAATTCAGACATTATCCTTCTGAACTTATTTTTCCTTCCTGAACAAAACAAACATCTCTCCCTAAACAAATACCACCCATGCTTCAAGATACAAAGGACTCCTTAAATAACCTTTCTTTATCATGTTCTCTCTTTTCAAAGACTAGATAACATGATAATTAGTCAACAAAAATGTATTAAATGAGTGCAGGCACAGTGCTGAGCTAGGGCTTTAAAGAAAGGTAAATGACAGTCCTATGGAGGAATATTCAGTCTCTTTTTTAACCTTTATTATATACAACCTAGCATTAGATTTTTTGTGTGTGTGAGTATGTATTGTCTTATAAATTATATTAGCTTTTTTGAGGATAGTGATGAGGTCTTATTAATGTTTTTCTTCCCAATCATTTGTTGCATGGAAGAATATTTTCTAATAAACCTCCAGAAAATTTTTCATTTTCATTCAGTAACACTTCTTGGTCTAGACTCAACAGTATATGATATTTTTTTTTCTTTTCTGTCATTAAGTTTATTGAAATCTCATTACCATGCAGATAGACTCAGTTGTTGATATTGACTTAATCACAAATTAACACTATCTGATAAATTGTAACAATTCCCTCAGTTGCCTCTCCCCTTTGGAGGACTAGAGAGCAGAGCAATAAATTTTTCCCAAAGCATTCCATTAGAGATCTCAGAACTTTCACAACTTTCTAGGCAATTTTCCTTTCTTACATCAGCAGATTCTCTGGGTTATGATTCTATGGTACAATGTGACATTGCAACATGCACCTCCTGGTGATATTTTTCATCTTTCCTTTTTGGGTTTTCTTCTTCCATTAGATTATAAGCTCCTAGAAGACAAGGGCTTTTTTCTCTCTTTCTTCTTTATATCTCCATGGTTTAGTACATTGCTTGTACATATACATAGTAGGTACTTAATAAATGTAAATTTAATTAAATTATTTTCTAACTTTTTTGTTCCAAGTAAATTTTTTTCTAGAATGTTCTATTCTCCTAACAATTTTCAGCACATATTTTTTTAAGTTGTCCACACCTGCAGGCAGTGACAATGCAAACACATTGAAATTAAAGTAGTTAAATCTGTAATGGAGACAATAGTAGACATATGAATTTACCAGCTGCCCTGATATGTTTTGCTAGTTTTTTGCTTCCAAGTTACATCCATTTATGTTAATCAAAAGTTATGGAAACATAACCACTAAAAGTGACAATTTGCTGTGGTTCACCACATTGGGATTGCATTTTTTTTTTTAGTGGTATAGAAGTCACTGCGCTCCATTGCTGTACCCTTGTTAGAGACAATTTCTAGGTTGAGAGAATACTTACCCTGAACATGCTGTGTAGGCTCAAGCATTTTGAAAGCCTGTTAAGCAGATTTATCAATTTTGCTGCATAAGTAGCCAATCATTTGTCACAATCAGTTTTTATTCATGTAGCTGGTTTCACCAGCATGCCAGATTTATCTTGATTGAGGCACTGCACACACCTATTCCTGTCATCATTTCCCATTTATTTCAGGTCCTCATTTAAATGAACTTTGCCATGTGTCATCAATTGCCCAAATCTGAACAGCAATCCATTGTCATAAGGCAACTCAATATATAGAGTTTTGCTGAAAACTAATTTACAAATTGGGGAAAGAATTCAGAATATATTATTTTAAATTGGCTTCAATAGAATGCTGAGATCCCAGTATACCCATTTCAAAGTCTCTGTAAGCTAAAGGAAGTAGGGAAAGTCAAACTGCCAAGCTCCCAGTTCACTAGTGTTCTGGAGGCAGGTAAGACTGGGATAAAGAGAAGGAAGCATGTGACTAAGGGACAGAGAAAGATTGTTAATGTCAACATGCTTTCTTATAATACTATAGTATGAGTTTAAAAATTTCACATATTTATTGATAATAGCCAGAACAGTTTTGTAATAGTTAATGTTGGGCAGTGACCAGATAATCTTTAAGGATGCTAACTAAAGGTACTAGAGCATGAGCTTTAAAAATTTCAATATTTTATGTAGAAGAAACAGTGAAGATCTGGGTCCTTTAAAGATGGATATGGAGGATGGCAACAGGAGAAGATGTCCTCTTATGTGCTTTCTATCAAAACTTATAAAATAAAGACTCTAAATTTTTGAGAGACAGAACCCACAGAGGGATCTAGTGAGGCAATTCTCCAGACTAAGCTAACTTGGAAAATAGTGGAAAGGCTTGGCTCCATGGGTTAGAGGGGCGGCCTGCCAGAGTGAAGGAACTTCAGCCTCCTGGAGGCAGTCCCAGGGTGCTGGGAGTTGCATCTCACAGAAGCAGGGGCAGTTTCCTGACCTATACTTGGGGAGCAAGGGGCACAACTTGGAATATCAGCCAAGGGCCTCCACCAAAGTGAGCACATGAAGTCTAGCCCTCAGGGCACTCAGTGAGCAGCTTGGTTGCAGCAGCCCAGATCCAGGAACCAGAAGCAGGCAGACCCCATAAGCAGGATCCCCCAGGCAACTCAGCCTTGAATACCCAATCTAGGTAGGGGAGTAGAGAGAGGCTTCCAAAGTCTGTCCTCTGTCTCTGGAACAGGACTCTGGGGCTCTGACCACATTCAGATCCTGATTTAAGTCTAGGCCCCTCATAGAACAGCAGCCCCCCCCAGCTCAGCCCTGTGGCAGAGGGGTACACTTGTAGTCATTCACAGACCAGGAGGGAGGACAGAGCTTAACACATTAAGATCCTTGTGGGGGGAGGTACCAATAATACTCAAAAGCTCAGGAAGGAAACCCAAGACCAGGCACAGGCTAGGAAAATTAGTAAACAGAGAAAAAGGAGGATCATCATTGATAAATACTTAGTCTATGATCCCAAAAAGGATCAAAATACTCAGTCAGAAGATGAGGAAATCCAAGCTCCTGCATGTAAGGAAAAACAGAAATTGGACTCAGGCTATGACAGAACTCAAAAAAAAAAGATTTTGAAAATCAAGTGAGGGAGATAGAATAAAAATTGGGAAAAGAAATGAGAGAAATGCAGGAAAAAAACATGAAAAGAAAGTCAGCAGCTTAGTCAAGGAGATCCAAAAAAATGCTGAAGAAAATAGCATGTTAAAAACCTGCTTAGGCCAAAAGGAGAAAACATCAAAAAATTATTGAGGAGAAGAAGTCTCTAAAAAGAAGATTGGGCTGGATGGAAAAAAGAGATAAGAAAGCTCTCTGAGGGAAACAAATCCTTCAGATCTAGACTGGAGCTGAAGGAAGCTGCTGACTTTATGAGAAGTCAGGACACAACTCTTAAAAACTAAAAGAATGAAAAATTAAAAGAAAATGTGAAACATCTCATTGAAAAAACAATAATCTGGAAAACAGTTTCAGGAAAGATAATTTAAAAATTATTGGGATACCTGAAAGTCATGATCAGGAGAAGAGTCTTGACCTCATTTTTAAAGAATCCCTACAGGAAAATTGCCCAGATATCTTAGAAGCAGAGGGCAAAATAGAAATTGAGAGAATCTACAAATCTCCTCTGGAAAGAAATCAAGAAAGAAACAACCCCCAGGAATATTATAGCCAAGTTCCAGAACTCCCAAGTCAAAGAGAAAATATTACAAGCAGCCAGAAGGACACAATTCAAATATCATGGAGCTGCAGTCAGGATTACACAGGACTTAGCAGCAACTACATTAAAGTCTCCTAGGGCTTGGGATATAATATTCCAGAAGACAAAAGAGCTTGGAATGCAACTGAGAATCAATTACCCAGAAAAACTTAACATCCTCTTACAGGGACAAAGATAGACTTTCAATGAACCAGGGGAATTTCAAATGTTCCTGTTGGAGTGGCCAGAGCTGAACAGAAAGTTTAATCTTTAGGTGCAGGACTCAGGTGAAGCATAGAGAAGGGAGTAGAAGGGTAAAACATGAGGGACTTAATGATGATGAACTACATGCATTCTGTCATAGAAAAATGATACTGATAATACTCATAGGAAATTTCTCATTTAATAGAACAAGTAGAAGGAGATTTTATGGATGAAGCACAGGAGAGAGCTGAGTTTGAAGATATAATATATTGTAAAAATGGAGTCAATGGCGAAAAGAGAAATGTAATAGGAGTAAGAGAAAGGAGAGGTAGAAATACCATGTGAAATTTTAAGATATTTTTCTATAATAAGTTTTTTTATTGCAATGAGCTATTGCAATGATATGGAATGGGGGAAGGTGAGGGGGAATGAGGTAACCTTCGCTCTCATTAGAGGTGGCTCAGAGAGGAAACAGCATATATATATATATATTCAATGGGGTATAGGCATCTAGAATAAGGAGAGAAGGGGGACAGGGGGATGGGGGGATGTGAGTGATGGAGGAGAGGGTGGACTGTGGGGGAGAGTGGTCAGATATAATGCATTTTCTTTTTTACTTCTTGCAAGAGGCTGGGATTGGATGGTCTGTCTGGGACCACAGGGCTGGGTGGTTGCTGGGCCTTAGGGGTGGTATGTGGAATCGGGGCCTCTTGGCCCCAGGACCAGTGATTAGTCTGCTGTGCCACTCAGCTACCCTACAGCACATTTAAGAAGAGGGACAGAGTGAAAGGAGAGAGAAAATATAGTATATGGTAGTGGGGAAGTACAAATGGGGGGAATTGTGATCAACAATAGTAATAGTGAAAAATTATGGAAGTAGCTTTTGTGATGGATTTATATTTGTTTTAATTTTTTTTGCAAGGCAAATGGGGTTAAGTGACATGCCCAAGGCCACACAGCTAGGCAATTATTAAGTGTCTGAGATCAGATTTGAACCCAGATACTCCTGACTCCAGGGCTGGTGCTTTATCCACTGCACCACCTAGCCACCCCTGGGATGGACTTATCCTAAAGAATGTTATCTACCTATGACAAAGCTGGTAGTATTGGAACACATACTGAAGCACTTTTTTATTATTATTTTTATTTGGGGGGGGAGGGGTTGGTGGGGTGAATGGGGTTGGGTGGCTTGTCCGAGGTCACACAGCTGGGTGATTGTTGAGTTTCTGAGGCTGGATTTGGATCTGGGTACTCCTGACTCTGGGACCAGTGCTCTGTCCACTGGGCCACCTGGCTGCCCCTACTATTATTATTATTATTATTAGTAGTAGTAGTAGTACTAGTAGTATCAATATCAATATCACTATCAGTATTAGTATTAGTATTATCATTTTATTTTATTTTGGGTTTTTTTTTTTTGGTTTTTACAGGGCAGTGGGATTGGGGTGGCTTGCCCTGGGTCACACAGATGGGTGATTGTTGGGTGTCTGGGGCCACATTTGGGCTCAGGTGCTCCTGATTCCAGGGCTGGTGCTCTGTCCGATGTGCTACTTAGCTGCCCCATTATTATTTTTTTAATTTGATTTTATTTTTTTCCTCTTTCCTTTATTGCTCAATAGAGTCTATGTTTTGGGGGGAGGGGCATTATGTTTACTCTTAACCAAGAATATTTTAATAATGTATAAAACCCTCATTTGTACAAAAATAAAATAAATATAAATTAAAAAGAATAGGAATAAGGGGAAAAAGAAAAAAAAAAGATGGATATGGAAATGTTTTGACTTCTTAGGGCATTTAGGTGGTACAGTGTATAAAGTTCCAGACATGGAAGCATGGTTGTAAGAAGACTCATTTTTCTGTGTTTACTTACTACCTGTGTCACCCTGGATAAGTCATTTAATCCTGTGTGCCTCAACTTTCTCATCTATAAAATGATCTGGAGAAAGTAATAGCAAACTATACCAATAGCTCTGCTAAGAAAACCACAAATGGGATCATAAAGAGTCAAATACAATTGAAGATAACTGAACAACAACAGTCACTTTCAATTCTAAAAATCATTAGTTCCAGAACACTATTTAAAAAAACGGAAATTAGAACTTTATTGAAAAATTCTATGGCAGACAAAACTCTCATATGTTTGCTTTCAGTAACAAATGCTATAATGAAAAGATGGAGCTTCTTAGCATAAAGGAAATACTAATGACTGTCTCATCATACTGTGCTATGCTTGGTGCCCCTTTTCACCTCACACACAAATAGCATGATTTAGATATTTTAAAGCTCATTATAATTTTTTATTTTATGATAATTTAACAAGTATTCATCACATAATTATCTACCTATTCACCAAAAATACTTAGCTTAATTTTATTTTTTTGAAATCTGTAATGCCTATTTCTAAGGAGCATGTACCATTTTTAACATTTATTACTGACTCTGAACATAACCGTATAGTAGTAAGCCTGTTCATCAAAAATTCAATTCCTCTAAATAGAATAAATGCTATAAATATCAAAATTTTTAATTTAATAAGTGCAGATTAATTTTAAATGAGTAAATCATCTGATAAAATGAATGAAAATCTATACAAAGTTTTACATAAACACTGTTGTTTTTTAATGAATTTATTTATTTATTTTCATCCATATGTACATTTGTATGGCATTGTACATACATATTTTGGACAAACATGTTTACATATCAGTAATTTTTGATATAAGGAATTAAGATTAAGGGAAAGAGATATGTAAGAGATAATTTTTATAAATTGCTCATAGATTCTGAAAGGCTGGCTTTTCTTTTTTCTTTCTTTTTTGTTTGTTTTGTTTTTCTTCTTCTGGATGGGGATAACATAGTCCATAGCCAGTCAAATACAGTTGTCCTAGCTCTCTGAACTGCTGAGAGGAGCTGCTTCCATCAACATTGTTAATCTCATAATATTGTGGATGTGTACATTGTTCCCTTGGTTCTTCCCCCTTCACTCAGCATCAGATTCTGTAAGTCATTCCATGCTTTTCTAGAGTGTGACAATTTATGGCTTCTTATAGAACAATAATTTTCCATAATATTCATGTTTCATAACTTGTTTAGTCATTTCTCCAGGTGATCAGCATCCCCTCAATTTCCAGTTCTGTGCCACTGCAAAAAGAGTTGCTATGAATATTTTAGAACATGCTGTTGTTATTATATAGTCTGGTCCTCATCAAATCATTCAATATGTATTTATTAAGCACACACTATTGACTATATTGAAGCACATTATTAAGCACTAAGGATACATGAACAATCATTGAAACAATATCTAGTTGAAATAAGTTGAAATTCACATGGACATACAAATATACATTCCCATCTATGTTAGCTATTTAACTTTAATGTTTAATTTGCTGTATTAACATTTTAAATGCAAATAATCAATAAGACAATAAATTAAATTTGATAATTTTGAGCCTTATTCAAACTGAATATTTTATGATTTCTTGCATGTCAGAATGAACTAACTCTTAAACATTTCCAAATGCATCTATATATATTTACTTTAATGTATAAATATATGCTTATGCATATAAATGCATGTATGCATATATATACATATTGATACATTGAATAAATAAGATTATGTGCAAAGTAGTTAAATACAGAAAGTTGGGGAGGAGAGTAATAATAGTGTAGGGGAATATGAATAATTTTGTGTAAATGTGCTTGATCTATATGTCTATACAGGAAAAGAGGAACTTTAAGAGTTAGAAAAAAGGAAGAGGTTTCTGGAAATGTGAAAGAGATAGTGCAAAGCCATATGTATGGGAAATGAACTATCCAGTGGAAAGAACAGAGATATGGGGCGGGGGGGCGGCAGTGAAGTGGTGCAACAGATAGAGCACCAGCCCAGAAGTCAGGAGGACCTGAGGTCAAATTAAGTCTCACATATTTAATAATTTCTTAGCTGTATGACCTCAGGCAAGTCACTTTACCCCATTGCCTTGCAAAAAAGAAATAGAGGAAATCTTCAGTTTGTCTGAAACCCAGAGAAGAGAGGGAGGATGAGGCTCTATGACATTAGGGAGGTAAGTTGGGGCTTTCAAACTAAATGGATGAGTTTCTTTTAATTTTCAGTTTAAAAATCATACTTTCTACAAATATATATGTATGTGTGTGTATGTGTAAAAAGAAGGGCAAAGAATAGTTCCTAATCTCATTTATCTCTATTTCTGTAAATATAGAAGCAATAAAATATATTGTAATCAGTTAAGTATGGGAGATAACTTGGTATAGTAAGATCTATTACTTGAACTCTTTTTAGATATTTGATATCTTTGTGTTGAGCTAGTTACAGTTAAGGCAGTTAGGTGTCACAATGGAAAACATTACAGAGATGCATCTTTGAATCCTGCCTTACTTCTTACTATTGGGTAATTTTGGGCAACTCACTCCATGTCTTTCAGTCTGAATTACCTCATCTGTAAAATGGCAATAATGAAAGTACTTTATTACAGGGTTATTATGCGAACCAAATGAGAGAACATAAGTAAAGATTTAGCAAATCTTATAGTTCTATATAAATTTTAACTGTTGTGTCATTCTTTATGTTCAGAGAGGACCACTGATATCAAAAATGAAATTGTTTGTGAATTGGATTTAAGTAAGGCAAAGATATGCGAAATCATCCACCTCACTATTTCTTCCAAAGTCATAGAAGAAAAGTTAAGATGACTGGTGATGCCCTGGGATGCAGGGAATAACCTTGATATCTTCCATGTCTGACTAAGTGCTAGGGCATTCCACATACCTGCTTCAGTCACCATCATGACCATTGGGGGAAAAAAATTCTCATCTGTCTATTTTTCCAATAGAAGTCTTCACTTGATTGGGATAGACTTTCCCTTTACTCACCAATGGGTTTGAGCCTGTCATCTACCCTTAATTTGATGTAGCTCATCTGTTCATGCTATAGTTTCTTGGAACCAGAGGTGAGAATTGGGTGGTAGATAAATACCAATGCTGAATGAGCAGCCCTGAAAAGAGCTAGGAAAACAAGAACACACAAGATTCTAGTTCGTCCTGCATATCTCTTGTACTTGAATAAGAGAAACGAGAACAAATGCTAATCATTATCATTACTGTTGTCATCTTCACTAGAAATAGTAAACATTTCAGAATAACCTATACATGCACACAAATACATGTGTACATGCATACACATACATGCATACAAACATACATACATACCCAGATAAAATGAAGCATTAGAATAAAACTGACAGAATTTTTTTCTGAGACACAGTTGGACAGAGGTCCAGAATTAAGATCGGGGTTGGGGGGGAGAGAGAGAGAGAGAGAGAGAGAGAGAGAGAGAGAGAGAGAGAGAGAGAGAGAGAGAGAGAGTTAGTTTAGGCAGACATGGATATAAGATTTATAAATAAGAAAAACCCATAGATATTATCTAATTCAACTAGTGCCATTTATATATGATAAAACGTAGATGCCCAGAGATGCTAAGACTTGTCTAATGTCAGAAAGTAATATTCAATCACAGGTTTTCTGATGATGTATCTGCTCTATTTTCTAATATTCTCCCCTACTTATGAACGGCTAGCCTTCATGGTAAGTAAGGGTATTACAGCTGACATATTCTCCAGAGGAAGAGAGTTTGCATAATGGACATTAGGTTGATTCTACCAGACCTCAACATTTGTCCATTTCCTAGGGAAGTATAAAAAAGCTCACATTATGAAATGTCCATCATCCTCTCATAATGTGCACATTTGGTATCATGTTCCCCAAAGATGACACAGTCACCCAATTGTGCCATCAATTAACCAGTTACAGGTGTAATTCAATTACATGCCCAATTTTGCATACACAATTTAATGATGGCATTAAAGGGTGAGTTCAGAAGAGAAGCTGTTGGGAAGTATAAGGTATAATAATCTGCAATTTTTTTTTTTTTACTCCAGTGCATGACAGAGAAAGCAACTAGGGAAAAGTAAAGTATTTTTCCATATTAAACATTACATTTTTTTAAAACCTCATACTCCAAAGGAAACAATTTCCTCAAACTGGCCATGATTAAGTGTAATAAAGTCAATATGCATTCAATGAGAACTGCAACATCCATCAGACCTCTTTATCTTGAGCCCCTTTGACAGGATAAGCAGTAGCCTGACAGAGTAGCCAGTCGTCCTATTAAATATAGTATATTCATGATGAATCACAGATTTTTTTTGCCACTACTAAATAATATTACTCCAGGAGAAATGCCCAATTATTTAAAGCAATTGAGGAAAATGGTCTATTCTCTGAATTTCAGTTTAGCGGGTCATTTTCTACCAGGGCCATTTCTATCAATCATAAAATTTCATGTACAGGGAAGACCAGGATTAGAAATGTTCAGGTTAAGCTGGACCTTAAGGAAATTGGTAAAAAAAATGCCAGTTATGATAACCTGAAGGACTATTACAGACAAGAATTTCAGTTATAAAATATGTGTGTATGCATGCATACATATTTAAATACAGTATAACCACATATACACATGTGTATATTCAAATACATTTATAGTTTAGTTAAGCAATGAATTTTAAAATTTTAAAATGAAAATAGGGCATGTTAACCTAATATAAAAAGTTTAAGGTCCTATATCCAGTCTTCAATATTCAGCAAAAATTTCAATGGGATCACTATTTTTCCCCTATTAAAATAGATATAGGTAGTGTTTCAATGACCCCAATAAAAATTAAAAGCATTACCTAATACCATTTTCCAGAAATAATTACATAGCCCTGCATTCAAAATTAGACTTTGATCATTTCTGACTTTCCTGTAAAATATTGAAAACTTTGATGTGACACCATGTACCTTTCAGAGAAATCAATATCCAGTGCCTTAAAGCAGGGAAGGGGAAAGAATGACCATTATTATAAAAATGTCCTCTAATTCTGCTTATATTAAGAGATTCAAGCTGTTCTTTATTTAAGGAATATGGTAGGGATCATATTGCATATCTGTCACTCAAATGATGCTTCAGTGAATCAAGACAAAGAAATACCTAGGAAAAAGGTAAAACTATTTCCCCATCTCTCCACCCCCTCCAAATTTCCAAATTTAAATTTATAAATGTCTTTTAAATGCTCTTTCTGAGATCACAGGATAATTGAATTAGAATCTTAAGAGTTTCAAATGTGTCCAAATTACATATTCACTTCAAATTAAACTATGAAATTGCAAATTATTTGAATATCATACTTCAGGTATTTGACAAACTTTATGTATACTTGTTAAACTATTTCTTTAGCCTTGAAAGAGAAATTGAATAGAGACTGAAAAATAGCAAGTTTCTATCTACTTATTAATAAGTGTATTTTTTCTAAAATAGATAACTATTTTTATGATCAGATAATCATATTATGACATTATAATGTTGTTTACCCTTTATTCTCAAAGAGGTCCATAACATAAGGGAGGCAATGCCATGAAATGCAAATGAATTGTATTTAAGTGAAGGAGGATTGTGCAAAGTCACCAGGCTCACTTTCTCCTCCAGAATCATCTGTCTAGTACCATTAGCAAGATCTAATAGATCATAATGACTGGAGAGAGCCCCAGATGCGGGAGACCTTGGCAGTTTTAAGTTAAAAGTCTTTCCCAAGTCTCTCAGAGGAGCTTACAATATAATAGAGGAGATAAAATGTAACTACATAAAAAACAAGTTATATCCAGAATAAATAGGAAATAAGTAATATTGGATATATACACAGTCATATATACATATTTGTGTCCACACACACACACACACACACACATATAATCTGTATTTATTTCTCTGTCTCTATCTATCTATCTTTCTATTTGTCTTTCTATCTATATGTAAATACCAGATAATGCCGCAGATATAGAGTGAGTATAGTTGGGTTACAATCAATGGTTTCCAAACTGTATTCCTTACTTTATCAAAGCAAGTTCTCCTTCCATGAAGCAGGTTGATATATCCAAGACTTCCTGTTGTTCTCATCTGTGTCCTCCTATAAATCCTTACTAGTTCACAAAACATACACAGTATCAGTTATTTAGGTCCTACATTGTATGTATGTCATTACATAGAGTTATAATTAGAGTAGTTGAAGAGAAATGGGGAAATGGGAGAAATGCTGATAAAGGTGAAATGACATTTGACTTTCTTGGTAACTGATGAGATGGGGGTTGAACAGAAGAACAATGAATGACTCATGTTTATAATTTGGATAAACAAGGGTGATGATCTAGACAACAATATCAACCATGTCAGAAAGTAGAATTAGGTATATCTGAGTTCAGTTTGGGGTTAGTAGAGTTTGAGATTGTTATAGGATATCCAGGTGGGGGAGTGGAAAATTTACTCTTCAATTTTATTCTAATTAGGCAATGGTATATATTTTCAAAGATGCTTTTTGTAGAGCTTAAAGATGTGTGCCATTTCCCTATGTTTTATTTTTTTTGTATTTGTGTTTTTGTGTGTGTTTGTGTGTGTGTGTTAGAGAGTGTGTAAGTATAGGAATGAGTTTTAACTATTTTAAATTTTTATTTAATTCCTTTACCATATTTATAACCAAAGGTTTTATATTTTTAATTTCCACTTGCCCAACAATCTTTAATTTGAACTATTAGAGGAATTCTACTCTTGAATAAGTATTATTATTATTATAATTATTATTATAATAATAATTATTGTTGTTGTTATTTTCCTCAAGTAGCTGATTTTGTTCATTGAATTGCAAGTGTTTATTAATTTTTGATGGCAGGGAGGGGAAGCAAGATACTCCTATTTTATCCTGTTAGATTTAAGAAACTTCCTATGTGTGTTTATATGTGGGAGAGGAGTCTAGAGAGAGATTGAGAGAGGGATTATTAATCAATCAATCAATAAACATATTAAACTTGTACTGTTGGTCAGACAGTATGATAATTAGATGCAATGAGGTGAAAGGTACTTCATGCTTAAAAAGAGCTTGCAATCTAATGGTTTAGGCAATATTCAATACATACATACATATATGCATATACACACGTATTCACATATATATGCATATATATACATAGATATCCACAATAATAAATATATGTCTCTATGTACCCACATTCATATGTGTATATTTGCAAACATACAAAGCTGTATTTATACAGGCTAATAGGAAATAGTTAACAGAAACACTAGAATTAAGAGATTTGGGGAAAGACTTCTTGGATCATGCATTCCATATATATGGGGCTGATGGAAGGAATGGAGAAGGCAAAGTATCCTCAATTTTTGAAAATCCAAAAAAGGAAGTAATGTTGTAGGGGAATACAGATATTTTACAGAAGAGGTAAAGATAAGTTAGACTCCCCAAAGGGAAACTTGAACCCCATCTTGGCTTTCTGAGGTATGGAGTTAAGCTATAAAATAGGCTTTAACCTCTGGTGTATACTTGCTCAAATCTTGTGAATGGATAAATCCAATGGATGATTGGTTATTCTGGGAGTGTGATAGCTAAATAGCCAAGGTAATTTGATTTGGCTGTCTAAATAATTAAGGAATTTATTACCTGGGAAGTACGACTCCTTAATATTTGCTATGAAATGAGATACTTCTTACAAATTATTTCAAACAGCATTTATATAAAAAGCTAGTCCTCATCTTCATCATCTTCATCATCATCATCATCATCATCATTAAATAATTTGGAGGGGAATGGAAAGAGCTATAAGTACTAAGGGGAAATATTTTAGATCTAAGTCAGTCACTTTCTCCACGATTTCATGATTACAGCTTTTGGTGACTCCCTAGGCAAAAGTTAGTTACAAACAATGCATTTCCAATTCTAGGAAGAGTTTCTTGCCCTTTTTCATTTTTATTCTAATTGCTTCCCTAGTCATGTTTGCAGCTGACTCCCTTGTTTTTCACTGTTAATGCCCTTTCTCTTTGGATTACTATGTATTTCTTGTAAATTAATTCTTCATATATTCAAGTCCATGTCTCCTTTGATAGAATATTATCTTCCTCAGAGAAAACGTTGATTTCCGTCTTTGTATTGCCAATGCCTCTCACATTATTATGCTCATAGCAAGCATGTAATAAATGTTTGTTGATTGATTTTACTTCACGAGATTTCAGATAGGAATTCAATTACCATCAAGGCACTATCTAATTAAATATAATTATGTTTCCTTTTTTGCTCTACTTCTTTTCCCACTAAAGTTCCAGATTATTCATTTTGCTTCTTTGGCCACTTAGAATCATAGAATAAAAATAAAGCAATAGTTGGAAAGGAACTTTTAAGACATCTATTACAAGAAACTATAAGGCCAAAAAAGGTTAAATGATTTGCCCAAAATTGTAAATTATGTAGGTAGTAAATTTTAGAAGTGATATTTCTTTCTTCCTTTCTTTATTTTCCAATTACATGCAAAGACAATTTTCTATATTCATTCTTTTGCATGTTTTTGAGTTCCATATTTTCTTCCCCTCTCTTTTCACCCCCTACCCATGACAACAAATAACCAGATAGATGTAAAATCACATTTGACACATTTCTACAGCAGTTAAACTGTAAGAGAAGATTTGAACTAAGGGGGGGAAAACATGAAAAAGAAAGAAAAACCATAAAAAAATTAAAAAGTGAACATAATATGCTTTTATTTTCATTCAAAGTGCATAATGCCCCTCCCCCCAAATATGGATGGCATTTTCTTTCACAGATCTCTCGGAGTTTGTCCCTGATCACTGAACTGTTGAGAAGCATTGTATCAATACACAATGCTGTTAATATGTATAATGTTCTCTTGGTTCTGCTCACTTCAAAAAAGCATCAGTTCATTCTTTCCAATATTTTTAGAAGTGACGGCACTCATGATTTCTTACAAAACAATAGTAATACATAATGTTCAGATACCATAGCTTGTTCAATTATGCCACAGTGTCCCAATGGGAATTCCCCAATTTCTAATTCTTTGCCATTGAAAAATTGCTTCTATAAAGGTTTTTGCAAATGTGGGACTTTTCCCTTTACATGCTCTCTTTGGGATTAGTATGGTATGGTTGGATCAAAGAATATGCCAACCTATATTGCCATTTGGGTTTAGTTCCAAATTGCTTTCCAGAATGGTTAGATCAGTTCACAACTCCACCAACAGTGCATTAGTATTCCAGTTTTGCAACATCCCCTTCAATGTTGACCATTTTTCATTCTTTTATCATCTTAACATATATAATTTGTGTGAAATGGTCCCTCAGAATTGCTTGAATTTGCATTTTTCTAATCAATCATGATTTGTAGCTGTTTTTCACATGACTATAAATAGTTTTAATATCTTCATCTAAAAATTGCCTTGTCATATTCTTTAACCATTTATTACTTGGAGAATGATGTGTTCTTATAAATTTAACTCAGCTTTCTCTATATTTTAGGAATGAGGAATTTATCAGAAATACTTTGAAAGTTGTCTCCAGCTTTCTGTTTTCCTTCTAATTTTAACTGCATTGGTTTTATTAGTGCAAAAGCTTTTTTTAATTTAACATAGTTAAAATTATCCATTTTATAATTTGTGATAATCTCTATTTCTTGTTTGCTAAGAAATTTCCATTATATAGAATTCATCTCATTCACATTTATAGTTAAGATTACTAACCCTGTATTTCCCTCCATACTCTTTCCCAATTTATACTTTTCTCTTTCCTTTCCTCTTCTTCCTCCATGAAATGTTTTGCTCCCTTTCCCAATTAACTTTTCTTTATAATTTTAACTTTACTTTTACTTTTATTTTCACCTTCCTTTTTATTATTCCCTTCTTCCCCAATCTTTCTTTCCTTCTCCCCAACTTCCCTGAAGAATAGGATAGATTTTTAAACCCTTTAGGGAATTCTTCCTTCTTGGAGCCATATCCATTGTGAATAGGATTTACTCAGTATTCATACCTCCCTTCTTTCCCTTTAGTATATTGGGTCTTTGTGACTCTTCATGAGGTTTTATTTATCCTCCAAGGCTTAGCCTTCTTTCAGTATTATCTTTCTTTTCATGTCTTTACTATTTTAGCCCTGTCTTGTATTTTCAACCCTTCTGGTCAAATATACTCCTTTTATCTGTTCTGATAGAACTATCTTTCTCAAGGGCTGATTGATTGATTTATTGATAAGGAACATTGCCTCATAGTCACAGACTAAGTACACTCCCCTCTTCTTTCCCATTAAAAATACACTTCTCATAGTCATAAAAAATCAAATTATAGACAATTCATACCACACTTTCTTTTCAAGAACTCTCCATGGACACACAATCTTCATCATCCAAAAGTTAAGTGAAGCAAAATCATTTCAGGAATCATTTATTCCTCCCTGCCACCCAAATTTACTCCCTCTGATTGTAGCCAAAGCATCAAGCAAAACTAATATGATTTTTCATTTCCAGCTCTTTTTATTGTCCCCATAGTACTACCACCTTACCCAATCAAAATATCAGGTAACTCTCTCCCTCTGTCCCTATAGCATTCTTTTTTTTTTTTTTAGGTTTTTGCAAAGCAAATGCGGTTAAGTGGCTTGCCCAGGGCCACATGGATAGGTAATTATTAAGTGTCTGAGGTCGGATTTGAACCCATGTACTCCTGACTCCAAGGCCAGTGCTCTATTCACTGCACAACCTAGCTGCCCCTCCCTACAGCATTCTATCAAAGAGAGGCTTTTTATTCCAGAAGCTGGACTCTGAGTTTATCAAGGAGCATATTGCTATAATCATTACCTGCTATCTCTTTTGCACCTATTCCACTGATTCACCAGTCTATTTCTTAGTCAGCTCTACCAGATCTAAAATTATATTATAAAGCATCAGTCATCAAAATTGTCTGCAACTAAGTCACCTTCTTTTGCACTTTTTTTCATTAAATCCCTGGAAATTCTTGACTTTTTACTCCTCCATATGAATTAACTTATATTTTTTTCTCTAGCTCATTAATTTTTTTTTGAATTTTGATTGCTGGGGCACTAAATTAGCAGTTTAATTTAGATAGACTTGTTATTTATATTATAGTAGCTTAGCCTATCCACAATCAGTTGATATTTGCCCAGTTATTTAAATTTGATTTTATTTGTGTGACGTGTGTTTTGTAGCTGTTTTCATAGAGTTTCTGAGTCTGCCTCAGCAGGTAAAGTCCCAAGTATTTTCTATTGTCTGAAGTAATTTTTAATGGAATTTCTCCTTCTAGCTCTTGTTGCTGTATCTTGCTAGTAATAAATTGAAATGTTGAAGATTTATTAAGGTTTATTTTATATCCTGTGACTGTGCTAAAGTTGCTAATTGTTCATAGTAGTTTTTAAGATGATCTTTTAGGATTCTCTAGGTATACCACCATCATGTCATCTGCAAAGAGTGAAAGTTTTGTTTCTTCCTTCTCAATTCTAATTCCTTCAATTTTGTTTTCTTCTCATTGCTAAAGCTAACATTTCTAACACAATATTAAATAGTAATGGTAATAAAGGACATCCTTTTTTATCTCTTATCTTACTGGGAATGCCTCTAGCTTATCCCCCCTTGCATATAATAATTGTTGATGGTTTCAGATAGATGCTGTTTATCATTCTAAGGAATAATCCAGCTATTCCAAGGCTCTCCAGTGATTTTAGTAGGAATTGGTACTGTGTTTTGTCAAAGGCTTTTTCAGCATCCATTGCTGTAATCATATGATTATATATGTTATTGATATAGTTAATTAAACTAACTGTTTTCCTAATATAAAATCAACTCTGCATTCCTGGGATGAATCCTGCTTGGTCATAGAGTATTATCCTAATGATAACTTGCTGTAATCACTTTGCTCTAATGTTATTGAAAATATTTACATCTATATAATTAGGGAGATAAGTCTATTATTTTCTTTCTCTGTTTTGACTCTTCCTGGTTTAGATATCAGAACCATATTGATGTCATATAATGAGTTAGGCAGAATTACGACTTCAACTATTTTTCCAAAGAGGTTATATAGGTCTATCATGTCTAGATTTCCTAACAATCTATTTACCTCCTTAACTTCTTTCTTTTTTATTTTATAGTTAGATTTATCTAAATCTGAGAGCAAGAATTTGAGGTCTCCCACCAGCAGAGTTTTGCTGTCTATGTCTTCCTGTAACTCAATTAACTTCTCTAAGAATTTGGATGCTATACCACTTGGTGCATACATATTTAGTATTGCTTAAATGTTTATGGTACTTTTTAGAAAGATATAGTTTTCTTCCTTATCTCTTTTAATGAGATATCTTTTTGCACTTGCTTTGTCTGAGTTAAAGAATGCTACCTCTGCTTTTTTTTTCAGTTCAGCTGAAGCAAAATATATTTTGCTCCAACCTTTTATCTTTACTCTTTATGTATCTTTCTGCTTCAAATTAGTTTCATGTAAGTATCATTTTGTGCAATTCTGGTTTTTTGTCCAGTTTGCTATTCACTTATGTTTTATGGGAGAGTTCATCCCATTCACATTCAAAATTATAAATACTCTTTATTGTATTCCATGCTCTATTCCCTCTGCTTATATTTTTCCCTTTTTTCATTTTATTCATATTCCCCAGTATTTTGTTTCTGAATACCATCATCTTCAGTGTGTTTTCCCTCATGTATCCAACCCCCTTTCTGTTTCTTTCCCCTTTCCCTTTGCCCCTTTTCCTTCTGTTAGTTCCTCTTTTCCTCCCCTTCCCCTTTCCCCTTTTAATACTTGAAAGGTGAGATTAGTTTCTTAACTTAAATAAATGTGTGTATGTTAACTTTAAGACAAATCTGATGAGAGCAAGATGCAGGTGGTTCTCACTTCCTCCCTTCTTCACATTTATTGCAGTAGGTACTTTGCATCTCTTTATGCAAAATATTTTAACCCATTCAAATTCCTCCATCCTCCTGTCTCTTTACATCCACCCCCTTTTTAAAGGAGATATTGTTTTTAAATCATCATAAAAGTATCATGGATAAGTTATGCATATCCATTACTTTTGACTAAGTATATTCTCTCCAGTAGCATTAAAAATCCCAAGAGTTATGAAATCCTTTCTCCCAGGTGAGGATATAGCCAGTTTCATCTTATTGGATAGCAATTGTTTTACTTTGCCTTTGTTTTTACCTTTTCATGTGTTTCTTGAGTCTCCTGTTGGAAATTCAAATTTTCTATTTAGCACAAGGCTTTTCATCAGGAAAAGTTGGAAGTCTCTTATTTCAATAAATGTCCATCTTTTCCCCAGAAGAGAAAGTTCAATTTTGCTGTATAATGGATTCTTGGCTGCATTCCAATCTCCCTCACTCATGGGAGTATCACATTCCATGCCCTTTCATCCCTAAATGTTGATGCAACCAAGTCCTGAGCAATCCTTACTGTGTTTCTTTGGTTATCTAAAATGTTTCTGGCTACTTGAAGTATTTTCTCTTTTATCTGATAGTTCTTGAATTTGGTCATAACATTCCTTGATGTTTTCATTTTAGGATGCCTCTTCAGAGGGGATCAATGTATTCTTTTAATAACTATTTTGCCCTCTTGTTCTATGATATTATGGTAGTTTTCCATCACTAAATCCTGTAATATTAAGTCCAGGATTTTTCCTCTTCAATCTTTTCAAGAAGCCCAGTGATTCCTAAATTTTCTCTCCTGGATCTAATCTCTAGGTCAGTGGTTTTGATGACAAGGCATTTTATATTTTCTTCTATTTTTTCAATTTTTTGGTTTTGTTTAATAAATTCTTGTTTTCTCATGAAGTCATTAGTTTCCACAGAATCCATTCTCTTTTTTACCTTTTGCAACTCCTTTTCTAGTTATTCAATTCTATTTTTTGAAAGAGTTTTCCATTTATCCAATTGAAGTTTTGAGAGAATTATTTCCTTTTTGCATTTGTCCAATTGAGGTTTGAAAGAATTATTTTCTTTTTGTATTTGTCCAATTGTATTTTCCAAGGATTTGTTTTCTTGTTGCAATATGTTAATTTTCTCTTGCAAGGTGTTACGTTTGACTTGAGTTTCTTATCCCAGTTTTTCCAATTGATTTTTATACTCTTTCTTGATTTCTTTTAGGAAGCCCTTCTGGGCTGGAGACCCATCAATATTCTCCTCAGAAGTTCTAGATCTCTCTGGGTTAGGATCTTTGTCTTAAAAGTAGTTATCAATGGACCCCTCTTTCATCTGGCCTTTCTTCTTTTTTCCTAATATCTTGTGTTGAGAAGGGGGCTGGTTCACAGTCTTTTGATGTTGAAAATCATAGAGACTTTGCTCACTGAGTATAGTAACTGTAAGTTGACTGACCAATAGGAGGTACTGTCTACTTTCTCTGGAATATCTGTGACCTTGATTTGAAGCCCTCTCCCTAGGCCTGGAGGGGGTGGTGGGGTGCAACTGGATACTGTTATCCTTGAACAATGTGGTGTGGGCCCTGGGATGAAGTAGTTAAGCCCGGGTGTGTGTGTGAGGGGTGTTACTGTGTTTGTTCTGGGAAGAGGGCTCTTCTAAAAGTATGGAGCTCATGGTCCAAGACAAGCAGATTGATGTCCACCCACACTGCAACTCTTTGTGCTAGAACTTGTCCTCTGGCCCTGCTGGAGTTCCCCAGATACTAGCTTCCAAATCCAAAGACTCCATGGCTTAGGTTAATTCTCCACCTTCACCCTCATGCCCCTAGGATGGCTCTTTGCCTTATCCTGCTGGTCCTGGGCTGGTTCTTTGCTTCACCCCATGACCCCTGAGCTTGTTCTCTGTTATTATCCCTGGTTGACCCAAACTCCCCTGAGACAGATCATTTTGGGGGATATTCACCTCCTAATTTCTTTCTGGGTTTTTTGAATCAAATTTCTGTTTAAAAAGATTTATTTCATATTATTTATCAGACAAAGACAGGAGACCTTAGCACAGTCCCTGACTTTTCTCCACTATCTTAACTGGAAATCCGGTTTTTACTTTTAAAAGAGTTGATTTATTTTAGTCAATTTTTCATAATTTTTCTGTATGGCTCTCATTTCGTTTTTTTCCCATTTATCTTCTTCCTCTCTTCTTTGGTTTAAGCTTTTCCATGAGAATTTGGATTTGATAACAATTAATAAACCCTTTTGAGACTTCACATGTGGTCAATTTGTTACTGTTTTCTGTTTCTGAGATGGCATTTTTGTCACCCTTATCTGAATAGTAACTTTATACAGTTATTAATTTATTATTATTATTGTATTATTATCATATTAGTGTTTTATTATTATTACTATCATTATTTTGGTTATTTGCTAATTTGGATAGCTGAGCTGTGTTCTTAGGGAATATAGTACCAAATTTCTTGTGCTGAGTTTGGGATCTGGGTCCTGGTTTAAAGCTTGACAAGGTGTTGCCTATGTAGTGCAAGTGTTACCCATGCAGATGTTTATTTCCTCCTCTATGTCCAGGCTTTGGCTAGGCAGTAGTTTGATTACAACCCATTGCTGTAATTTGACCCATTGTTCCTGGGCTCGAACTTTATGTGGGATTGATACCCTCCATACTGGCCTGTTATCAAGCTGGCTTGCTATCAAGTTGGCTTGCTGAGTTGGGACCTGAGCTGCACTGTGACTAATAGCATCCCAGCGGCTTTCCCACTCTCCCACCTACTTTGGACTGTATTTCCCCTTTCCTCCTGAAAAGACAGACATTTACTGCAGACCCTTCATGTTATCTTGAGTTGAGAACCTGTTTCACACTTTTTTTTGGTGGGATCTGTAGCTTTAAGATCTGTTTAGAGGCTTCATTTAAAGGTTTATTGGAATAAAAAGGTCTGGAAGCTTGCAAGTTTCACACTGCCATCTTGGTTCCACCTCAGAAGTCTGAACTGTCATTTAAATTATAATAGTGTGGTCCACTCATGAGTAATTGATATTTTCCCAATTGTTTAGATTTCACTTTATTTGTGTGAAAAGTATTTCATAATTGTTTTCATATAATTTCTGGGTTTTTCTTGTGGAGTAGACTCAAGTATTTTATGATGTCTATGGTTACTTTAAATGGGATTGCTCTTTCTAGTTCTTGTCTTTGTTAGTAACATATAGAACTGCTGATGATTTATATGGGTCTGAAACTTTACTAATTTTCAATTAGTTTATTGGTTGATTTTCTAGATTTGCTTTGAATATACCATCATATCATCTCTGAAGAATGTGAGTTTTGTTTACTCATTGCCTATTCTTATTATCTTAATTTCTTTTTCTTTTCTTATTGCTAAAACTAAGATTTCCCATCCTAAATTTAATAGTAGTAGTGATAATGGAAAATAACCTTTAATTTTATTGGAAATACCACTAGTTTGTCCTCATTACATATAATGCTTGCTGATGATTTAAGATATATACTGTTTATCAATTTAAGAAAAACTCAATTAATTCCTACACTATGTTTTAAAAGGAATGGACACTATATATAGTCAATGGCTTTTTCATTTTCTATTGAGATAATCATATGATTTCTGTTAATTTTGTTATTGTTATTGCTCAATTGTGTTATTGTTTTTCTAATATTGGATCATCCTTACCTACCTGACATAAATCTTATTTGATCATAGTGTATTCACCTAGTGATAACTTGCTGTAATCTCTTTGCTAAAATTTCATTAAAAGTTTGTCAACAATATTCATTAAATAGATTAGTCAATAATTTTTTTTTGCTCTTCCTAGCTTAGAGAACAGCACTATACTTGGGTAGTAAAGGCAATTTGGCAGGACTATTTTTCAAATAGTTTACATAGAATTGGAATTAATTGTTCGTTAAATGTTTGGTTAATTCACTTATAAATCCATCTGACCCTGGAGATTGTTTTCTCATGGAGTTAATTGATGGCTTATTCAATTTCTTTTTTTCTGAAATGGGATAAAGTATTTTATTTCCTTTTCTGTTGATATAGGAAATTTTTATTTCTGAAATTACAATTTAGGTCCTCTAAATGCAGAAACAGAATTGTTCCCCCAGTCCCAAACTTTACTTAAGTACTTTGCATGATTTGTAAAGCATGTTCTTTTATAAAATTAACTTCACTAAACAAATCTTTATTTCAATTCCAAATATTGATATGTGCATAGCCCGAGGATCAAGAAGAGCTGTAATATTTAAATTATCACTGGTCTGATTTGTAAATTATCAATATATTATAATTGCAATGACCATAAGTAGGGTCAATTCTTGGGAAAGCCAATGGATTTAATAGAAGAGTATCTTTATGATGGATTGGGATGCATTAAATTTTCACAAAGATGCTATCTATTAAATTCCCCAAATATTATGATTCACTCATGCACTAAGCAGTAAAACATTACTGTTTGAAAATGGTTATGAATGAACATGCATTTTAAGTCCCTTTTAAACATGAAATAAAACCAAAATTATTTAATTTTACAGTGAGCAGTAAGTATGTTTAACTTAATGTAATAAATATATTTGCCTTAGTGAAGTAATGAAAAATATCATGATATAATTCAATTATTTCAAGCACAAAAAGGAATGGAGGTCACTGTACCTTACATAAAAATCAATCTACATCATATATTGATTTAGAAAACCACATATTAACAGCATCTATGTTCTATTATATTTTCATATATTGCTATAAGTATTTCCCAATTACATTTTAATCTATGTTGGACTGCACTCAAATGAGTTAATAGAATTTTGAACTCAGTGTTCGATATGACTTCAAATATAGCTACAGGATTCTGTCCAAGTTTATACCTTGGTTTCCTCATTTGCAAAATGAAAGGTTTGGATTATATAACATCTATGCTTTTTCTGGTTTAATATCTTTCTAGTTATATTTCTGTGATGCTTGGTTAGGAGTTTCCTCATTATGATTGTTTCAGACAATTATTGTTCTATTTTTATAGCTTTACAGAACAAGCTTGGATAGGGTATAAATTTTTTTAGTTCATTTTTTTCAGTAGTGAAGAGAGCAGAATCTTCTACTCAGGAGAATGAGCCATAGGATTAAATTTTTGAAAAATAGGAAAAAGGTGAAAAATCTAGGCCCACTTAAGAGCGGGTGGAGATGCATTATCAATAAAGTAAAGGAGGTGGATCTTAGGTCCTTCTCTTTCATCTCATGGTGTCATCTATTGTGAGAGGAAGAATCCTTTACCCTCAAATAAGAATATAATTACAAATATAAATGCAGGAAAATTCCTGACTCTTTCAGTCCAGGAATTTTAAAGATACAAATAATTGGTAATTACCAATACAACAATATATAAAATACACACTAAAGCTATATTTATATATTAGATCTTTTTTTGAAACAGCATAAAATACATGGTGGAGAATAATGTGAAATTTATCCAGAAAGAAAAGATGAAGTCTTATTGTGAGGATCTTTAAATGACAAATAAAAGAATTTGAAACTATAAAGGGAAATAAAAAGGAGCCACTGTAACTTTTTGAGCAGAAAGAAACAAAAACAAAACAGATCTCTGCTTTAAAGAATGTCAGTTTACCAGGTATATAGAAAATGGATGAGATGAGAGGATGGATACAATTAGGTTATTATAACAATTTAAGTAAGAGGAGATAAGAATATAATTTAGGTTGCTAGTTAAAAGAGTTGACAAAATAGAGCAAAAATGAGTGAAATAATGGAAATAGAAACAAGACTTAGTAAGTGATTAGTTATTGGAAAAGGATAATTGAGATTTGAAGGCGACTCCCAGATTGCTAACCTGGGTCAATAGTGACAGGGGTTTTGTTACAGGAATTGGTAAGTGTGAGGTAGAAATGAGTTTGAGGAAGATTATAAATTCCTTCATAGACATGGCAAAGTTAAGTTCCAATTAGACATCCAGGTGGAGCTATCCATTGGAAAGTTTCATCAGTTGAACAAACTGAGAGTAATTTAACCTAGAAAAGACTGGGAAGGAGAGGTGTGGAGGATGAGAGCTATATTCAAAGATTGGAAAGACTATTAATTGGAAAGATTTTTAAACTTATATTTAACTCAAGTGGGCAGAATGAGGCAGAATAGATTAAAGTTGCAAAATGATAACCTTTGTTTTGGTTTCTGGAAAAATGACCCAATATTTAGATATCTATCAAAATGGAGTAGGCTACCTTGGGAATTAGTGAGTTCTTCTTCACAGTAGGTATTCTTCTAAAAACTGGATACCCAATTTCTAGATGTGTTAGCTTTTGAAAAAACTAGATGACTTTTTAGTTTCTTCCAATACTGAGATCCTGTTATTCTGTAATGAACATCAACAAACATTTGAAACTGAATTTCAGGTGGGGAATATATACTCCCTGACTAATTTCATACTTCCTGTTGGGAACCAGTACTCCTAGATTTGGAGAAGGAAAGCACATGAAGTAATTATATCCAGAAGAAGAATCAGATATTTATAAATGTATGATGATACCTGAATAAGGGCAAAAAATGTAGATTGGAGGAGGACCATGAGTAAATCATCATAATTGATTTTCATTGACTCATGGATATTCAGTCAATTGTGTGAAAAATAGTTGGGAAAAAAAAGACAAAAACTAATTGACTATAAGATGATAATTTTAGTTAATGAATAATAATACTGTAATAATTTATTTACAAATCACCCTTATCATTAAAACACGTACTGATTCTATACTAATTAGTTCCCCTTTGATAAAATTTTAATTAATTTTGGCCACAGAATCTATTTCAATGTATTATAATGACTGAAGTATTTCAACAGTGCTGTTAATTTAGTTGACAGTTTTGGTTCCTAAAGGACAGTTGTAAGCAAATTCTGTCCTCAAAGAAAATGGACTTAAATATTTTTGCTTTCCTGAGCATTTTTAGATACTTGTGAGATGTGATGATTTGTGTCATTTATCCTATCTCCATTATTGCAATGTATTTCAAAAACAGTCTTCCCCCTGGGATACTCTCATAAGTTATGCATGCATTTTCTTCAATTACATAAGATGACAGTAGCACTATTGATTATCATTCAATTTAAATGACATTACCCTTTCATGAAGCAGTGATGTGAGAGATCTGTATAGTCAAAAGGTAAAAAGGACAGACCTCAGGGCAACTGTATAGAAAGTATTTTTATGGAACCTCCAGTCATGTCAAGGCAGAGTTCAAAATAGTATCCTTGTTTTAGTTTCTGAGGGCAATAAAAATCCATAAAAAAGACAATGTTCTATCCTATTGAAAAGATAATATTCAAATATCAGAGTATACTGGCATATGATGGCCCAAATTGAGCATTCTAAGACGTTCTAAAATAGAGTAATAACAAAGTAGTCTGGATTGGTCCCCATTGTATCCACTGAAAGCTTATCTCAGCTGTATTAATCATCTTCCTCTAGATACTATCATTTAGGCAGTTTGACATTAAAAGACTGATGGGAGCCAATAGCATATTTGTGGTTCATTTCTGTGCAAAAGAAATTACTTACTTATTACACCCTGATGATCACCATAGTGCACATTTACACAGTTCAAGAAAACGAAGACTGAAAAAAACATATCTTGGTAAAGGCTCTTGTGGGATTATAAAATTCGCCCTAGGAATAGTTCCGTATTTGAGTTGCTCAGCTAAGACTTCTTAAGAGAGTTGCTTTTGTTTTTTCCCCTTTAGAATCATTAGTAGATAATCTTTTTGAAAAGCAATAATTTTTGCTTATCAAGCAAAATTGGATGCTTCCATTTTTGGATCTTTCATTCTTTTAATGACTTCTGTATTATGAAAATAGTGTTGAATTTATGAATCATCAGCAGTCAAGTTTTATGAATGAGTAAAATGGAAATAATTATATATGTGTGTGTATACACTTATCTTGAAAGGATTTCAGCATGGATGAGAGGCATTTTTTCCACATTAACACTCATTTCCCTTCAGTCCTTACCTCCCTAATGCACACTTGATTTTTATGATTTGAATTATGTATCATCAATATTATAAATTAAATGGATATTAGAAATTACATAGTCTGGTTCTCTCCCTTTATTCAGGAATAACTGAGACTCATAAAGGAAAGGTTTTTGCTTAGGTCTAAACTAGAAATGGAGTTTCCTAATGTGTACATATTACAGTGGAGCCTTCTGCCTTTTCTGAATACTTTAAGTTCATTAAGTTATAAATTGGTTTTCATAGTATGAAATAAAGTTATATTTCTAGGAGAACAAATATGGCCTATATCTACATAAATAACTTTATGTTTTAAGTAAATGGTCAGGTTTTTGAGAGGAGAGGACCTGGAATTTCATTAGTTTAGGGAACTACCAAAGTTGCAATTATTTTCAATTATGGGATCTTCTAACTCATTATGAAGCTCTATCCTGAAGAGTTAATTTTAGGACAGGGAAACTTAGCAAATTCTGCAGTATCATAGGATGTGATAGATGTGTAGAGCATCAAGAAATATTATACTATATATGTATATATGTAGGTGTATATATCTTTGTGTGTGTGTTTGACATTACATATATAGAGAGTTTGTATATGCTTATTTGTATGTGTATATTTTTATGCACATATACACATAGGTGTGTGAATGTATATATATGTACAAGCACTTAATTGTATGATATATGTAGAAAACCCATGTTTATAGCTATTAATTCCTGGCTTGGAAAATTTTGATACAGAAATTATTATAAATTCAATGGACCAAGTCAAATTGACTTCTAAAATGCACACATTTAGCTTTGCTAGGAATTAATAGTGAAAATTATTTAATTTTCCTTGTAGAAAAATAGGACCCAAATATCTCTTGAATGATTATTCTTTTTTGGGCAATATGTGGTCACTTCTTAGTTCTATGGACATTGAGTCATTGACTAGACACCCTTGCATGCTCAGTAATGGCCAAATAATTTTTAAAAGTGGGAGGTCTGCTCTAGAGAAGAGAAGGTATGCTAATTGTCTTCACAAATTTGAAGAACTGATATCACAAGGAAAAAATTAGAATTGTTCTATTGGTACCCAAAGGGCAAAATGAAAATTTTGGGTGCAAGATGAAAAAAAGGAAAATTTAGGATGGATGTCAATGAAAAATCTTAATAATTAGACATATGTAGAAATACAATGAACTTCCTTAGTTGCTTACCCTTCACTGGGGTTCTACAAATAGATGCTGAATGACCAGTGGGTTTCTTATATCAAGAACTAATCTCTGGGTATTCATTGAACCAGAAGTTCATTAAGATCCTTTTAAATTCTAAAATTCAGTGACTTTGATTTTGTTTTGTCAGCTTAAGAAAATATGATTTAAACAGTGAATCTGCAACTGCTTAAAAATACATTTTGTTAAATCCAAATGAATTTTTAAAAAGCATATGCTCTTTTTGCAATGATCTGCTTAGATATTTACTTTTGATAATGCGATAAAGACTTGATTACCATTCCTTTACAACCAATTTTTCCAAATTAGCAATCATTTATTTATATTACTCTCACCTTCTCTCCCTACTGGAAAAAAAATAATGTGAAAAACTGAATGTGAATGTAATGATCTCTCCCATAAAACAAAGATAACTGAATGGATATTATGATGAAAGGCAATGAATTGGAACCTAAAGACTCACAGGAACTGGAGTAAGATCCCTAATGCTTAAGTTAAGTATTTTTTTAAACAGGAACAATTTAATTATTTGACTTAGACATCAAGAATCTCTAAATAACTTGTAAGAGAAACTAATACCTAGAATTTTAAGAGTAAAGAACTTTTTACCAAGAAAAAAAACTAAATTTGAACTGTGAACTATTCAATGTCATTATTGCTAAGAATATCAAACAAGCACTCACATGTACCCCAGAGAGCCAGATTGAATGGTCCAAGAAAGCATCTTTAGATTGCCAGAAAAATCAGAAGACAGTGGGAGATTTTAGAGCATACAAAACAAGGTAACTGCAAAAGGTAGAAGTCCTTAGAAAGAACTGTTGGAGTGATGGGAAGTCTTGTTTCATGTACGTACTATCTGAAAAAGTTGGTGATTCCCTTATACCTAAACTGTGGGAGCGATCAAGCAGTCTAGATTGATTTCTAGGGTCTGGAGCAAGAGTTAAACCAAGTCAAGAGTTCTTCTGGATCTGACAGAGATGGAACTATCTGCCTTCTTATTTATTATTTTTAACAATTTCTACAATTGTTTTTTTAATATACATTTCTTTTTGGTTTGTATTAAACAAAAAATTAAAATAGCACATAGAAAAACCAAGAAAACATTAAAAAGTGGCCAAAGATAGCCTTGGAATGTAGAACTCCAACAAGAGGGGGGAAAGGTAAAGAGAAAATTATTTGGAAATTATTATATTGCAAGATTAAACAGTGACGTTAAAAAAAGAAGAAACAGTGACACTATAACCTAAATTTCAATATCTGCAAGTATTAAGTATTTTCACTTCTTCCCAGTTGCTTTTCTTGCTAATTTCTGAGCTGCAACATTACCTCCATCTTTTGAATAAGCAGGTACATAATTCCATTCAACATTCATGACCTGAGTCAGATTATCCAGTTTAATGAATTGCTCTCTGTGGACAACATCTTTATTTTTACTTGTTTTCCAGTCATTTCCTTTCCAGTTGTCAATCCACTCATTCATACCCTTGGTGATAAGTTGGCTGTCTGTGCACACTACGATGTTGTCCTTATTTTGGACCTTTGCTTGCTCAACTGCTTTGATTGCTGCTTCTAATGATGCACTTTGTTTTGTCTGTCGTCCAGAACACCTATCACTTATGTTTAGACCATGCTCTGATCTCCAGTGGACACCAATACTTCCTTGTGCCCCTTCTCTTCCATTATTTTTGTAGGTATCCATGACATAGACAATATTAGAGTCTGACCCTGGATGTGATTGCCCACAATAGCTTCCATGGACGCTAGTCTCCCAATCATAGTCACAGCAACAGGGATTGGGTTTCCTACTCATGTCTGATCTCAAGTGATCCTGACCTTCAGAAAAAGTGCTTAAGTTAAGTTTTTAGAAGGCAAGGTAAAGGGGTGGTTAGGTGGTGTAGTGGATAAAGCACCACCCTTGGAGTCAGGCGTACCTGGGTTCAAATCTGGGCTCAGATACTTCATAATTACCTAGCTGTGTGGCATTGGGCAAGCCACTTAATCCCATTTGCCTTGCAAAAACCTAAAAAAAAAGAAGGCAAGGTAGATCTTTTGAACTCAGAGAAAGTAACAACAAAAATAATCTTGAGTAAAAAAAGAATAAATAGGGAAACTGTATTTGTATCATAGGCATTTAATTAATATCAATAATTAATATAATTCTAATGTCTTCTTTGCAGTATTAATAAAAAAGAACAAGCATTTATACAAAGTAGGCTACCCTTGTAGTCAGGAAGACTTGGGTTCAAATGACTGTCTTACCTCTAATACCTCCTAATGCTATGACCATGGACAAATCACTATATATGAGTTCCAGTTCTACACTGGTGAAAGAAATTTCTATATGGAAAATTCTCAACACCAATGGAATGGCAGTTGGAACCACAGTATTAAAGAAATCACTTATTCCAATATCCTCATTTAATTTTTTTGTTTTGTTTTTGTTTTCATTTTAAAGATTTTATTTATTTTGAGTTTTAGAAATTTCCCCCTAATCTTACTTTCCTCCCCCCCCAGCCCCCACAGAAGGCAATTTGTCAGTCTTTACATTGTTTCCAAGGTGTACATTCATTCAATTTGGATATAATGAGAGAGAAGTCATGTCCGTAAGGAAAAAAAATAAAGTTTAAGAGATAGCATAATAAGATACAGGGATTTAGATGGTATTCTAAATTCAAGGTATAAGATGGTATTCTTCATCTCAGAGAGCCCAAAATTGTCCCTGATTGTCGCACTAATGGAATGAGTAAGTCAATCAAGGTTGATAATCACCCCCATGTTGCTGTTAGGGTGTACAATGTTTTTCTGTTTCTGCTCATCTTGCTCAGCATCAATTCATGCAAATCCCTCCAGACTTCCCATCCCTCCTGGTTCTAATAGAACAAGAGTGTTCCATGACATACATATACCACAGTTTGTTAAACCATTCCTCAACTGAAGGATATTTCCTGGATTTCCAATTCTTTGTCACAACAAACAGAACTCTATGAATATTTTTTTGTTAAATTTGTTATGTTTTTTACCCTTCTTTATCATCTATTCAGGGTATAGACCCAGTTAGTGGTATTGCTGGATCAAAGGGTATGCACATCTTTATTGTCCTTTGGACATAGTTCCAACCTGCTCTCCAGAAAGGTTGGATAAGTTCACAGCTCCATCAGCAATATATTAGTGTCCTAGATTTGCCACATCCCTCCCAACATTGATCATTGACCTTTCTGGTCATATTAGCTAGTCTAAGAGTTGTGAGGTGGTACCTCAGAGATGATTTAATTTGCATTTCTCTAATAAGTAATGATTTAGAGCAATTTTCCATATGACTATGGATTGCTTTGATTTCCTCATTTGTAAATGCATATACTTTGACCATTTGTCAATTGGGAAATGGCTTGTTTATTTTGAAAATTTGACTCAGTTCTCTATATATTTTAGAAACGAGATCTTTGTCAGAAATACTAGTTGTAAAAATTGTTTCCCAGTTTACTACATTTCTTTTGATCTTTGTTACAATGGTTTTGTCTGTGCAAAAGGTTTTTAATTTAATGTAGTCACAATCATCTAGTTTTATTTTAATGATGTTCTCCATCTCTTCCTTGGTCGTAAACTGCTTGCCTTTCCTTAGATCTGACAGGTAAATTACTCCTTGATCTTCTAGTTTGTTTATAAAATTGTTTTTTTATGTCTAAATCCTATATCCATTTTTATCTTATTTTGGTATAGGGTGTGAGATGTTGGTCTAATCTAATATTCTAATCTAATATAACTTCCAATTTTCCCAACAGTTTTAATCAGAGAGTTTTTATGCCCAAACCTGGACACTTTGGTTTTATCAAACAGCAGATTACTGTAATCATTTCCTGCTATTGCACCTAGTCTATTCCACTGGTCCATCACTCTATTTTCTTTAGCCAGTACAAGACAGTTTTGATGACTGATGCCTTATTATGTACTTTTCGATCTGGTAGAGCTAAGCTACCTTCTTTTGCACTTTTTTCATTAAATCCCTGGAAATTCTTGACTTTTTATTTCTCCATATGTGAATTTACTTACAATTTTTTCTAACTCATTAAAGTTTTTTTTTGGAATTTTAATTTGTAGGGCACTAAACAGGTAGTTTAATTTAGACAGAATTGTCATTTTTATTATATTAGCTCAACCTATACATGAGCAGTTGATATTTGCCCAGTTATTTAAATCTGATTTTATTTGTGTGGGAAGTGTTTTGTAATTGTTTTCAAAAATTTTCTGAGTCTGCTCTGACAAATAGACTCCCAGGTATTTTATATTGTCTGAGGTAACTTTGAATGGGATGTCTCTTTCTGTCTCTTCCTGCTGTATCTTGCTAGTCATATATAGAAAATTTGAGGATTCATGAGGGTTTATTTTAGATCCTGCAATTTTGTTAAAGTAGCTAATTGTTTCCAGGAGTTTCTTAGATGATTTTTTGGGATTCTCTATGCTTACTATCACGTCATCTGCAAAGAGTGAGAGTTCTTCCTTATCAGTTCTAATTCCTTCAATTTCTTTTTTCTTTTATTATTGCTGAAACGAACACTGCTAATACGATATTGAATAATAGTGAGGAAATGGGCATCCTTGTTTCACTCCTGATCTTACTGGGAATGCCTCTTGACTGTCCCCATTGAATATAGTTCTTGTTGATGGTTTCAGATAGATACTGCTTAGTATTCTTAGAAACAATCCACTTATTCCTACTCTCTAGTGTTTTTAGAAGGAATGGGTACTGTATTTTGTCAAAGGCTTTTTTAGCATCCATTGAAGTAATCATAGGATTTATGATAGCTTTATTACTGATATTATTAATAAAAATGACACTTTTCCTACTATTGAATCAACCCTGCATTCCTGGGATAAATGCTACTTGGCCATAATGTATTATTCTAGTGATAACGTGTTGTAATCATTTTTTTAAGATTTCATTTGAGATATTTGCATCTATATTCATCAGGGAGATAGATCAATGATTTTCTTTCTCTATTTTAACTCTTCCTGATTTAGGTATCAGCATCATATTGTTGTCATAGAAAGAGTTAGGCAGAGTTCAGTTTTCACCCATTTTTCGAAAGAAATTCCATTGAATTGGAACCAATTGTTCCTTAAATGTTTGATAGGATTCACTTGTGAATCCCTCAGGAATTGGAAATTTTTTCTTAGGGAGTTCAATGATGGCTTGATGAATTTATTTTTCTGAGCTAGGGTTGTTTACTTATTTAATCTCCTCTTCATTTAACCTGAGCAACTTATATTTTTGTAAATATTCTTCTATTTCTCTTAGATTGGCAAATTTATTGGCATTGAGTTGGGCAAAATAATTCTGAATTATCATTTTACTTTCCTCCTCATTGGTGTTGCATTCATCTTTTTCATTTATGATACTAACAATTTAATTTTCTTCTTTCTTTTTTTTTAATCATATTGACCAGAGGTTTATCAATTTTATTGTTTGTTTTCATAAAACCAACTCTTGGTTTTATTCATTAATTCAATAGTTTTTCCTTTTGATTTTAATAATTTCTCCTTTAATTTTTAGAATTTATAATTTGGTCTTTGATGGTTTTTAATACGTTCTTTCTCTAATTTTTTTAATTGCGTATTGAATTCAGTGATTTTCACTTTCTCTAATTTATTCATATAAGCATTTAAAGATATGATACATCCCCTGACAACAACTTTGAGTGAATCCCATAGGTTTTGGTATGTGTTTCATTATTGTCATTAACTAGGATGAAATAATTCTTTCTATAATTTGTTTCTTGATCCACTCAGTTTTTAAAATGAGGTTATTTAGTTTTGGGTCTATATATCCCTGGCCAAAAATTGCATATGATTCTTATTGCATTATGATGTGAGAAAGATGCATTCACAATTTCTGCCTTTCTACAACTGACTATTAACATTTTATGCCCCACTACATGATCAATTTTTGTGTAATTATCATGTACTGCAGAAAAATAGTATATTCCTTTCTACATCCATTCAGTTTCCTCCATAAGTCTATAATATCTAGGTTTTCTAATAATATGTTCACCTCATTAACTTCTTTCTTGTTTATTTTATAATTAAATTTATTTAAATCTCAGATTGGGATATTGAGGTCTCCCACTAGTAGAGTTTTGCGGTCTAAGTCTTCCTATAGTTCTTTCAGTTTCTCCTCTAAGAATTTGGATGCTAACCCATTAGGTGCATACATATTCTTTATTGGAATCACTTTATTGTCTATGATACCTTTTAGGAGGATTTAGTTTCCTTCCTTATCTCTTCTAATGCTATCTATTTTTGGAGTTGCTTTGTCTGAGAGAAGGATTGCTATTCCTGCTTTTTTCACTTCAGTTGAAGCAAAGTATTGCTCCAACATTTTTCGTTTACTCTATATGCATCTCTATGTTTCAAATGGGTTTTTTGGGGGCTGAAAGCAGCATATTGTAGGATTCTAAATTTTTAATCCAGTCTGCTATTTCCTTAAGGTTTTTTTTTTAGATTTTTGCAAGGCAATGGGATTAAAGTGGCTTGCCCAAGGCCACACAGCTAGGTAATTATTAAGTGTCTGAGGCTGGATTTCAACTCAGGTACTCCTGACTCCAGGGCTGATGCTCTATCCAATGTCCCACCTAGCCTTCCCTTATTAGTTTAAGTTTTAAGGGAGAGTTCATACTATTCACATTCAAAGTTATAATTACTAACTCTTTATTGCCCACCATGCTATCTTCACTGATTGTATTTTTCCCCCTTTTACCCCCCTTTATCCAAATTCCCCCAGTGTTTTGTTTCTAAATACCACCTCCTTCAGTGTGTTTGTCCACCCCCTCCCATTTCTTTCCCCTTTCCTTTGTTCCCCCTTTTTAAGGTGGTATCGTTTTCTAATCATTTTATCTGAGTCACAGAAAAGCTTGAGTATCCATCATTTCTGGCCAAGTATATTCTCTCTGATAAAGTTACAATTCTTGAAAGTTATTGGAGTCTTTCTCCCAAGTAGGGATATAGCCAGTTTCATCCCATTGGATAGCAGTCTCAAGAATAAGTATATTTGCTCTGATAGAGTTATAGCTCTCAAGAGTTATGGGAATCTGTTTCCCATGCTGGGATATAGACAGTTTTATCTTATTGGATAGGAGTTTTTTTCTTTACCCCTCTTTTTTTAACCTTTTCATGTATTTCTTGAACCTCCTGTTGGATGTTCAGATTTTCTGTTTAGCTCTTGTCTTTTCATCAGTAATTGTAATTGTTAGAAGTCTCCCATTTTGTTAAATGAACATCTTTTCCCTGGAAGAGGAAGCTCAGTTTTGCCAGATAGTGGATTTTTGGCTGAATTCCAAGCTCCCTTGCTCTTCAGAATATCTTATTCCAGACCCTTTGATCCCTTAATGATGATACAGGAAGGTCCTGCATAATCCTTACTGTGGCTCCTTGGTATTTAATTTTTTTTTTTATTTCTGGTTGCTAGCAAGGTTTTCCCTTTTATCTGATAGTTCTGGAATTTGACCAAAACATTCCTTGGTGTTTTCATTTTAGGATCTCTTTCCAGAGGAGATCGATGAATTCTTTCAATAACCATTTTGCCCTCTGGTTCCATGAATCAGGGCAATTTTCCATCTCTAAATCCTGTAATATTAAGCCTAGGCTTTTTTTCTCTACAATATTTTCAGGAAGACCTCTAATACTCAGGTCGTCCATTCTTGATCTGTTCTCGAGGACAGTGTTTTTGCTGATGAGGTATTTTACATTTTCTTCTATTTTTTTTCTATTGTTTGGCTTTGTTTAACAGGCTCTTGCTTTCTCATGAAGTCATTAGTTTCCACAGACTCCATTCTTTTTTTTAGAGAAGAATTTTCTTCATTTACCATTTGCAACTCCTTTCCTAATTTGTCAATTCTATTTTTGAAAGAGTTTTCCATTTGGTCAATTGAGTTTTGAGAGAATTGTTTTCTTTTTGCATTTTCCCAATTGAGTATCTGAAAGAATTATTCTCATTTTGTATTTGTCCAATTCTATTTTCCAATGATTTTTTTTTTTTTTTGCTGCAAGGTATTAATCTTCTGTTTGTTGGGTTTCTTTTCCCAAATTTTCCAATTGATTTTTAAATTCCTTCCTGATTTCTTCAAGGAGGGCTTTCTGTGCTGGAGAGCAGATCATATTCTCCTCAGAGGTTTTAGGTCTCCCTAGTTAGGGTTTTTTCCTTCCAACAATTTTTCTATGGACCTTCCTTTCTTCTCTTTCTTCATTTTACTAAGGCCTTGTGTTGGGGAAGGGCTGTTTCACAGAATTTAAGTGTTGGGATCCCTAGAGGCTTTACTTACTAAGTGTAATATCTCCAGCTGGCCAGTAGGGGTTCCACTTGCTTTCTCTGGAGTGTCTGTGACCTTGATTGACTTGGCTTGGAGGGAGTGGTTGAAGCTGTTGAAAACTTCTAACATTGATCAAAGGTGGGCTCTACCCTGGGTGAGGTGATCACTCTCCTTATTCACAGTGGAGATGATTCTGCTGCTCACATATTAGTCTGGGGCAGAAGTGGGCTGTAATTGTGTTTGTTCTGAGGAGAGACTTCAGCTGATTTGAAATTATGTACTCTGAGTTCCTCCTGACCAGAGGGGCTCAGGGATCATTGTGTACAGCTCTCTGGCACTAGAACTCTTTCTCCAGCCCTGCCCACAAGCGCCAGATGGTCAGTGCTATAACTAATGCCTCTGTTCCCTAGCTGTAACAAACCCCATGGTCAACCAGGCTCTAGCTCCGCAGTTGATTAAGCCAGCCTGGTTCTCAAGCCCTTAGGCTCCCAGGCTCCAGCCCCACAGCTAATCAGACTAACCAGAGGTTAATCCAGGCTCCCATGCTCTCACCCCTCCTATGCTCCTGGCAGATTCTGCCCTCTGTGCCTGGACTCGCCCACGATCTCAGAAGACAAATCCTGAGGTCAATATTCTTCTCCTGGCTTTTCTTTCTGGGTTTTGTACATTGAATTTCTGTTAAGAGGTTGGTTTCATATTATATATGAGGGAAGATCAGGAGATTTTAGCACTGTGCCTGTCTTCTCTCTGCCATCTTGGCTGGAACCAATATCCTCATTTTAAGTACAGTTAAACCAAGTTTCAGGAATATGAGGTCATTTATCCATTGTCTTTAAATTCTTGCTCAAAGTTCCTTCCCTGACTGCTTCCCGTTGCCCTCAAAATTATTATAGTTTTGTGACTAGTACCATATTACATTATACTTTCTAATTTGATTTTATTGTGTTTCTTACCTATCTTATGGACTAATTGATGATTTCAGTACTTGGTATTAAAGATATTTTAATTGCCTATCCCTTAATTAGGTGAAAAATTATTTCTGCTAAGAAGAGAACCAATATTTTCTCTAAATTTGACAAAGTTGACAGGAGTCTAGCCTAGATATTTAGAAAATAGTGAATTAGATAAAATCAAACCTCCCTCAGTGATTATAGTTCAAGAATCATATGTTGAATGAAATAAAATGAAATTGTGAATTTATTTATTTTTCATAGAAGACAACAAATAACTCATTAGCAATATGCAAGAAGGAAAAAAAATTGGTGTTGAGAATTTCCCATGTAGAAATTCCTTTCACCAGTGTAGAACTCTCATGAGATCTTTTCTTATTTCAATATTTTTAATTTTATACTTATTTTAACAGTAAGGAGGTCCAATCACTGATTAGAATTTTCTCTCTCTTTTTTAAAATTTATTTTCATCCATATGTGCATGTATATTCTTAAGTTACAAAATTTCCTTCCCCCCTCCTTCCCAACCCCACCCCTTCAACAGTGAACAGCCAGTCTAGCACTGTATTACACATTTTTGATAAACATGTTTACAGATTAGTTATTTTCAACATGAAAAATTAGGATTAAGAGAAAGAGATACATAAGATATAATTTTTATAGACTGTTCATCAGATTGTTAAGGGTTGGATTGTGTGTGTGTGTGTGTGTGTGTGTGTGTGTGTGTGTGTGTGTTTTATTTTGATTTGTTTTTCTTCCTCTGGATGGGGATAACATTATCCATAGCTAATCTACTATGGTTGTCCTGCCTCTTTGAACTGCTGAGAGGAGTAGCTTCCATCAAGGATGTTCCTCTCACAATGTTGTTGATGATGTGTACATTGTTTTCTTGGTTCTGCTCCCTAGCCTCAGTTTCAAATTCCATAAGTCATTCCATGGTTCTTTAGAGTTGGACAGCTTATGCTCTCTCATAAAATATTAATATTCCATAATATTCATGTACCATAAATTGTTTGGCCATTCCCAAAGTGATGGGTATTCCCTCAATTTCCAATTATTTGTCAGTATAAAAAGAACGGCTGTGAATATTTTGAAACATGTAGGATTTTCCTTTTTTTTTTATAATCTCTTCTAATATAGGCCCAGAATTGGAAATGTTGGGTCAAAGATATGAAGAGTTCTATTGTTCTTTGGGCATAGTTCCCTATTGCTCAACAAGTGGAGCTCACAACTCCAACAGCAATGCATCAATTTACAAATTCTCTGACAGGCTCTCCAAATTTGATCATTTTCCCTTTTGATCATGTATGCCAATCTGATATATGTGTGAAGTGATACCTTATTGTTCTTTTAATTTGCATTTCTCTGATCAATAATGATTTGGAGCATTTTCTCATATGATTAGATACAGCTTTAATTTCTTCATTTGAAAACTGTCTGTTCATATCCTTTGACCATTTATCAACTGGGAAATTATTTGTGATCTTATAAATTTGATGCAATTCTCATATGTTAGAAATTAGACCTTTATAAGAACTCTTAGTTGTAAAGAGTGTTTCCCAGCTTTCTGATTTCATTCCAATTTTGGTAGCATTGATTTTATTAGAGCAAACCCTTTTTAATTTAATATAGTCAAAATCATTCATTTGGGGGCAGCTAGGCAGTGCAGTGGATAGAGCACCAGCCCTGGAATCAGGAGAACCTGAATTCAAATTTGGCCTTAGTCATTTAATAGTTAACTAGCTGTGTGACCTTGAGAAGTCACTTAACCCCATTGCCTTGTCAAAAAAAGCTAACTAAAAAATTATTCATTTTGCAGTTTATAATGTGCTATAATTTTGTTTGGCCATAAATCTATCCCCTTTCTATAGATCTGATAGATAAATATTTTTTGACTATGGTTGTGTTCTTCATGTCGAAATCCTGTATGCATTTTGATCTTATTTTGGTATGGGGGTGAGGAATGGATCTATGTCTAGTTGTTAACCATATTTTTTCTAGTGTTCCCAACAATTTTTGTCAAATAGTGAGTTCTTATTCCAGAAGCTGATGTCTTTGGGTTTGTCCAAAAGTAGATTGCTGTAGTCATTTACTGCTGTTTCTTCTGACCCATTGCTCTATTTATTAACCAGTATCATGTAGTTTTGATGACTGTTCCTTCATAGTATAGCTTTAGATCTAGTAGAGTTAAGCCACCTTCCTTTATATATTTTTTTCATCAGTTCCCTTGCTATTGTTGACCTTTTGTTGCTTCAGGTGAATTTTATTACTGTTTTTTCTAGCTTGGTAAAGTAATTATTTGGTAATGGTAATTTGGTATGGCATTGAAAAAGTAATTTAATTTGGGTAGAATCGTCATTTGCATTATATTAGCTTGACCTAACCATGAGCAATCTGACATTTTCCCAATTATCTATATCTGACTTATTTTGGTGAGGAGTGCTTTATAATTGTGTTCATGCAGTTTCTGGGATTTTCTTGGGAGGTAGATTCCCAAGTAGTTAATGTTGTCTACAATTATTTTAAAAGGAATTTATCTTTCTGTATCTTTTTGTTGATCATATATAGAACTGTTGATGGGATATGTGAGTTCATTTTATATCCAGCTACTCTGTTGAATTTGTTAATTGTTTCAAGGAGTATTTTAGATGATGTTCTCAGGTTCTCTAAATGCACCATTATATCATCTATGAAGAGTGCCAATTCTGATCCCTTCAGTTTCTTTTTCTTTTCTTATTGCTATAGTTAGCGTTTCTAATACTATATTGAACAGTAATGGTGATAATGGACATCCTTGCTTCACCCCTGATTTATTGCAAATTTTCCAAATGACATATATTTTTTTTGATGGTTTTAAGCAGATATTATTTATTATTTTAAGGAAAACTCCATTTATTCCTAAACTTTTTTGATAGGAATGGATGTTATATTTTATCAAAGGCTTTTCTAGCATCTATTGAGATAATCTTGTGATTTCTGTTGGTTTTGCTAATGATTTATTTAATTGTGTTGAATGTTCTACTAATATTGAACCATCCCTACCTACCTGGTATAAATCCTACCTGATTATGGTATATTATCGTAGTAATAACATGCTGTGGTCTCATTGCTAAAATTTTTATTTAAGATTTTTGCATCAATATTCATTAGACTGATGAGTCTATAATTTTCTTTGTTTTGATTCTTCCTGGTTTAGGTATCAGCACTGTCTTGGTGACAGAAAAGGAATTTGTAAGAACTCTTTCTCTGTTTTTGAATAGTTTGTATAGAAGAGGGATTAATTGTTCCTTATATGTTTGGTAGAATTCAGTTGTAAAACCATCTGGACCTGGAGACTTTTTCTTAGGGAGTCTATTGATATTTCTTCAATTTATTTTTCTGAAATGGGGGTTATTTAAGTAACTTATTTCCTCTGCTGTTAATTTGGGCAGTTTGTATTTTTGTAAATATTCATTTATTTCACTTTGGTTATCCAATTTGTTGGCATACAGTTTGGCAAAATAGCTCTAAATTATCTCTTTAATTTTCTCCTCATTGGTGATTAGTTCACCCTTCTCATTTTTGATTTTGGTAATTTGGTTATCTTCTTTCTTTTTTAAAATCAGATTATGCAAAGTTTTATCAAATTTATTGATTTTATAATAAAAACCATCTCTTGGCTTTTTTATGAGATCAATGGTTTTCTTGCTGTCAATTTTATTAATCTCTCCCCTGATTTTCAGAATTTTTACTTTGGTATTTAATTGGGGGTCTTTAATTTGTACTTTTTTAAGCTTTTTTGTTTGTATAACCAATTCATCGATCTCCTCTTTCTCTATTTTATTCATTTAGGCATTTAGAGGTATAAGTTTCCCCTCCAAACTGCCTTGGCTGTATCCCGTAAATTTTGATACTATGTCTCATTACTGTCTTTTACTAAGATATATAATTATTGATTATTTTTATTCTTTTCTGTTTGATACACCTATTATTTAAGATAAAGTTATTTAATTTCCAATTACTTCATGGTTTATCTTTTCAAGATCTTTTTTCACATGTAAATTTTTCCCTCATGATCTGAGAAGTGTGTACTTATTATTTCTGCCTTTCAGCATTTGATTATAAGGTTTTTGTGCCCTAGTACATGGTGCCATGTGCTGATGAGAAAAAAGTATATTCGTTTCTATTCCCTCTCCAGAAGTCTATCATATCTAAATTTTCTAAGATTTCATTCACCTTCTTAACTTCCTTCTATATTTTGTGGTTAGATTTATCTATTTCTGAGAGAAGGAGATTGAAGTCTCTTATTATTAAAGTTTTGTTGTCTTTGTCTACTTGTAATTCACTCAGCTTTTCCTTTGGAATTTTGGCTACTATACTACATAGTGCATACATATTTAGTAATTATATAGCTTCATTACCAATGATGCTTTTTAAGAAAATGTAGTTACCTTTCTTATGCCTTTTTATGAGATTGATTTTTGCTTTTACTTTATCTGAGATTAGTATTACTACCCCAGATTTTTTTTTACTTCATTTGAGGCATAATATATTTTGCTCCACCCTTTTACCTTTACCCTGTGTGAATCTCTCTGCTTCCAATGAGTTTCTTATAGACAACTTCTTATAGAAGTCTGGTTTTTAATACATTCGGGTCTCTGTCTAACTTTTATGGGACAATTCATCTTATATATGTTAACAGTTAAGATTACTAATTCTGAATTTCCCTCCATGCTATCTTTCTCCATTTATAGTTTTCTCTTTCCTTTGCTCTTATTACTCCTCACTAAAATTTTACTACTATTCCCCTTTGACTTTTCTTTTAAAAAACTAACTTTCAGTTTATTTTAACTTTACCTTTGTCTTTCATTTGTCAGTCCCTTCTTCCATGATCTTACCCTTACCCAGTCCCCCTTCCTTGTAGATTAGAAAAGATTTTTAAACCCAAGGAAACTGTATCTTATTTCCTCTCTGGGCTAAATCTATTGAATGGAATTTACCCAGTGTTCACATTCTCCCCTCTTTCCCTATAAAATTATAAATCTTTGTGCCTCTTGCCTTGGTGTTATTTATCACTTTAGTACTATTACTCAGGTATCATCAATAACAGTTTGATTAATTGATTGCTTGATAAACTCATATTGTCATCAAGATATCATCACAGATTGTTTACTTGACTGCTTGTTAAGCAGCATTGACTCAAATTGCATCATATTGTAGTCATGATCATTTTTTTTTACTTTACTCCGTTTTCAAGTATATGCCAAGTACATACAATCCTCTTCAGGAACCAAAGTATCATCAAAAGCTATATCATTTCTTAGACTATTTGTGTCCCTCCCCCATTCAGGTGTATTTTCTTCCACACTTTACCTGTGCAGCTTCCCACTCAGGGTACTTAACACCTTGTTAAGTGAAACAAGGCCCATTTACTCTCCCACTTTGTCCCCCCCCAACACAAGGTACTTAACCCCCATTAAGTGAATCACTGGTTAAATCAAACCCTGATCTAACGAATTGTAAGAATCTTAAAGTTCTCTAAGTGCTGAGAGTCTCTGGAAGTCTCACCTGAGAACTTTAGAAATCATTGTAAGTTATAGAGACATTGACTCATGCCCTTGCAGTTTATGATGCCCTCATTAGACAAGGTGCTAAGCACCATGTGATTAAAGTGAGTCAAAGGATAATGAGACACTTAAATTTAAAGTTACCACCCCCTGCTTTTCTTCAGGGCTTTTTCTGTCTCAAACATAGTGATGTCATCTTGGATCTCTTCATTTGAGAGATAAGATACTATTATACTCATATCCTTTAGGTTCATTCTATGCAGTTATATTCTACCCTTCAATGATCAGATGAAATGTAAAGTTCTAAAGAATTAGAAATATATCTTCCCTTTTAAAGTGTATACAATTTGATAGTCTTGAGTGACATTTGTTTTGTTTTGTTTTTTCCTTCCACTTTTCATTTAAATTTTTATGAAACTCTTAAGTCATATATTTGGCAAATGAATTTTCTCTTCAGTTCTGGTCTTTTCATTAAACACCCATCTTTACCCCTGACAGCATATGCTGAATTTTGCAGGATAGCTCATTCTGTGTTGTAATCCCAGGTCTTTTGTTCTCTTATATATGATGTTCCAGGGCTTTCTATCTGTTAATGCTAAGGTTGATACATCCTGTGTGAGTCTGATTGTGTTTGCTTTATATTTGAATTGGTTTCTTTTTGATGCTTGCAATATTCTGTCCTTTATTTGAGAGTTCTGGAATTTGGCTATAACAGTGCTTGGATTTTTTTATCTTGTGGTCTATTTCTGGAGGGGTTCTGTGGATTCTTTCAATGGTTATATTGTTTTCTTGTTCTGATAGATTTGGACAATTTTCCCTTATAATTTCCTGAATGATGTTTTCCAGGTTCTTTTTTGTTGTTGTTGTTCTAGGCTTTCTGGTAGACTGATGATTCTTAGATTATCTCTTCTGGATCTATTTTCCAAGTCATTCATTTAACCTAAAAAAGATACATTTTCTTCAATTTTTTTCAACCTTTTTATTTTTTTTGATGGATTCTTGTAGTCTTATAGATTCTTTGGTTTATGTTTGTTCAAATAAAATTTTTAGGGTTTGTTTCCTTTTGGAGTTGTTATTTTTACTTTTGTGGGAGTTGATTTCTTAGGTCAATTTTTCATAATTTTCCCACATGACTCTCATTTCTTCATTCCATTTTTCTTCTTCCTCTTTTTTTAGTTTTTGAATACTTTTTTAAGCTCTTCAATGAGTCTTTCTATTTGAGTCCAATTTATAGACTGTTTTGATATTTCCCATGTGAGTGATTTTTCATTGATTTCTGCTTCAGACATGACATTACTATAAACTTTGTAAAATACTCTTCTATAGTCAGGTCTCTTTCAGCTTTTCTGCTCATCTTTGTTGATTTAGCTCTGATTCTGGGATATAGGGAGTATAGATCCATGCTTTTTTTTTTTTTCTGGAGCTGGATGGGTCTGATCCATGACTTATTTTAGGCCAAGATGTTGCCTATGCATTCCAGGCCTTGCCTTTGTAGAGTTTAGTTTCTTCCTTTCTGTCCAGGTTCTGACTTCCATGGTTTGTTCCTGACCCAGTCCTGGCTTTTATCCCAGTGTTCTCAGGGGATAGGGGTTAGACTTTTACTGAGTTGGAATCCTCCCTGCTGGCTTGTTATCTAGATTCAGGGACCTCTGTTGTTGTCAAGCTATTGGGACAGGATTGCACTGTTGCTAAGAGCCTCCTTCTGGCTTTCCTGCTCTCCTGGCCCCTGGACTTTACTTTTCCTTTTCCCCCAAAGAGACAGGCCTTCAATGAAAATCCTCCACAGTGTCTACAATTGAAAACTTCTTTGAATTTTCTCTTTTTCTTCATGGAATGTGTAGTGTGAATATCAGAGTAGAGGCTTCATTTATCTTTAGTAGGGAAAAACTCTAGGAGCATGTTAGCTTTGCACCCACCATCTTGATTCCACATGGGAAGTCATGACTTGCTTCTTAGTTAGTCTTGTGCCAAAAATATGAATGAAATTTTGTTTTAATTGCTCTATCTCACATACAAGATAAGGACCCAAATACAATGGTCTTTTCTAATCAGATATGTCTGCATTCATGTATATATTAATGTATGTATATATTTATATGTGTATAAACAGACCATATAATTAGAAGTAAGCAGCATTTATACATACACACATACATAATATACATATTCATAGATATATGTGGATATAATTATTATGTGTTTCAGTCTTAATGCATTCTAACCTAATGCATTTCCAACCCAGTTCCCTCTTCTGATACTTCACCTTTCTTCTCAAATGGCTGGGAGAGTATATCTGTGAGCTGAAGCTCAAGATGTTAGGGAAAGGGCAGGGGTGGGGTGCACTGACTAAAATTGTGGTTGGAAGTAAAATTCTAAGTGAGTCCCAAAGGACAAGTTCATGGGTAACTTTTTTTGCATTGTTGAAGCATGCAACCTGGTGGGAGATTATTGAGTGAATGTACTATGTAATTAGATTTCTTTATTGTTTGGTTCCCTTATTGGACTTCATAGATTTTTGCCTTTTAGTTTCAGGTGGAATTGTTCTTGCTATTTTTATGATTGCTTTAGTTCTCTCTGTACTACTGTTGCCATGGGGATACGCACATGAATTTGGGGGTCATTGAAATACAAAAGAATTTGCACACTCTCTGAGATGTTAAAGGTACTGAGGGGGATGCTAGGTGACCCAGTGGATAGAGGACCAACCATGGAGTCAGGAGGACCTGAGTGCAAATCCGGCCTCAGACACTTAATAATGACCTAGCTTTGTGATCTTGGGGAAGTCACTTAACCCCACTGCCCTGGAGAAACAAAAATAACTAAACAAAACACAATATCTTTGCCTTTGAAATAAAAAAAAAACTACTCAGGATTTTATTAAAGCAAATTATTACAAATATTCAGGTTAAAAATCCTAGAAAAGCAGTAATCATTTTAAGAATAGGCTAGGTGAAGTTTGAGTGAGAGTGAGAGAGGAGAGAGAGAGAGAAAGCCTCAGTCACATGGTATGGGGCCATGGTGAACCAACAGGCCTAGCATGGGAGCACATGGCCTAGGAAGGAAAGAGAGATATATTGATGGATCAGAGGATAAAGTCAAGAAGAGGAAGATGAACCCATCAGGGTCTTCCTGTTAAATATCCTTCTATGGTAGCTTAGGCAAGGGGTGACCCTTAGGGAGTGGTCTTCGTTCCTCTGCTATATATGAAGAATTCTCGACAGAGAGATAAATGTTAAATTCCTTTTTTTCTGTATTGTTATAATGCCTTCCTTGCTGCATTGATTTTGAACTCACAGGCAAATGAGACCCTCTCAAACAAAGCACTCTGTAATTACTGCTAATCTTTAATTTAAAATTGTTAATCTTTCTCCATTCTTTATGCTGACCCTGGGCTAGCAGGATCTGTTATGTACCGCCATCTAAACTGAGACCTCCCAAGTTATCTCACCAGGAAATGTATCATAAAGACTTGAGGCATCTAACTAAAAGGCAATTCTGTTTTTTGGAGTTTTCTTTCCTTTGTTTGTTTGTTTTTTAAGTTTTTGCTAGGCAATGGGGTTAAGTGGCTTGCCCAAGGCCACACAGCTAGGTCATTATTAAGTGTCTGAGACTGGATTTGAACCCAGGTACTCCTGACTCCAGAGCCGGTGCTTTATCCACTGTGCCACCTAGCCACCCCCTAAAAGGCAATTCTGAACCAATCTTGAGCCCTTCAGATATTTGAGGTAGACACTGCCCTAGTCAGCTACTCTTTGGTCCCTCCCTACCTTCCTTCACTTCCTTTGTGCATACCAAATACTCTGTCAAGATGTATGTGTAAACCTAGTCATGTCTAGGTGTTATCCACTTCTTGGCCCCTACCCTTGACTCCTCCCAATACTGACAATAAGCTAGGGCCCCTTTAATAGTTCTCCCCCCATCTCTTCCAAGCTGCTGATTTCAGTCTAACTGCTATCTTTTCTTCTTCTGTCTTTCTCTTTTCCCCCTCTTATCTATTTGACTATGCTGTCCCTCAGTCCAGCTGCCAAGAATGACCTTGCAGCTGTCTTTATTCTCTTAACTTTACTAAAGTCTTAAAAATTCACTTTCTTTAGTTTGATGAGAATTTTCATGTTAATCTTGCCCATATTGCTGTCTCCAGTCTTTGTTGTCTCCTTAAAACCTTAAAGTTTATCCCTAAGACTTCTGTGTCAGAGAGGCCTGTGAATTCTTCACTAATAAATTAAATCCAAAGTTCTTTGTAAGGTCTAGCAGTGCTGAGCTCCTTTTCAAGCAGTCATCACTTTACATGAGTCCTGAAGAGCTTACTCTAAAAGTCCATTCACCACCCTCATAACCTTGTTTGAGACACTCTAAATTACCAATAACCACATTAACTTGTGTCATTGAGAACCAAACATAATAATTTTTTTTGTTCTATACAATTTGAAAGAATTATTGGTGGAGATATGAATTACTTATTGGTACAATACTCTAATCATTGTTGTTTCCAAATAACAAATAAAAAAGAAATAAAATTGTCAGTCAGATTATTAAGCATAATATCAAAGAATGTTTTCAGAACAAATGATCAATCATTATAGAGACTAAAAGAGGAGATATTGAAGTGTTGCTTGTAGTGCTATAATTCTGTCTTGAACTATATATTTCTTTATATATGCAGACAATTCACAACTTATATATCAATGGGATGCCAGATAAATAGAAAATGTCTTGAGTGCCTTGAACCACAGACAGTGGTAAAATCTTCCAGGAATTTAATCTTTTTTTTCATAAAGCAGCATACAAATAAAGCACAGCATGGAAGGCAGAGTATTTTTCACACAATCCAAATTGGGTTAGAGGTGCTTTCCCATACATAAGCCTGCACATTGGCAAATATTTTCTCCTACCAGGAATTATTTGAAACAGTCTTCAAAATCAATACTGCATTTCTGGCAGCTTTCAAGCTCACTATGAAATACTTAAAATAACATGCAAATTCAATCTTTGCACTCCATTAGCTCTCCCATTGTGTTTGTTAAATAAAAATTTGATCATTTGCCAAGATAATTATATTCATTACTAGTATAGTTTAACCACAAATAAGGATTTCAGCTAGCCCTGAATAGTGCTTTGAGTTCCTTGGAAGAAATATGTAAATGCCTATATGATAATGTTATATATTCAATCTAAATCTTTTTATTTAAAGGAACTTATTGCATTCTGTAATAGATGATAAAACTATGGAATGAAGAATTATCCTCTCATTCCATAATTGTATTTTCCTACTAGACTTTTACCTGACATTACTTCTTTATAGCTCTGTTTTCCACTTGAGTTACAATCCAAACAAACTGGAGTTTCTATTATCCATTAATATCATAAGAATAGGAATTGAATGGGACCCTAGAAAGTATCTGGTCTGACCCTTTCATTTTACAGATGAGGAAAGTGAAGCCCAATATGGGAAAGTAAACTGTACAAGATCATATCAAAATTAAATAATTAAAATCAAGTATCCTGACTAAATACTGTTATAGAATTTGATAGTTAAAAAAAAACTTAGCCTGTATCTAATTCAATTATATACTAAAAAGAATCCCCATTGCAACCCAAACATTAAACGTTTGTGCAGCTCTGACTTAAAGACCTCCAATGAGGGGATCTCATCACTTCTCAAAGCAGTTCATTCTACTTCTGTACATTTCTAATTGCTAGGAAATTTTCCTACATTAAGCCAACATTTGTCTCTTTGTAACCACTGTCTGTTGCATTTCCTGGGTTCAGGTGACTTAGAATTACCTAATTGTATTTTTTTAAATGGTTCGGTTTTTTAGCAAATTTAAAACAGTTGGTAATATCTGAAGACCAATTTCTTTGATACAAAGATAAAAAATGAAGTGGAAGACCTAGGCCTCTGATGTGCTTCTTGTCTTTCTTTAAAAAAATTTAAAATTAGTTTTGTTAAGACATCCTCTTTCAATATTAAAGTCATATCTAGACTTCCACCCAAGATGGTGGACAGAGGCTGGGGACTTAAACTCTCCAGGATTTACCGCAGACTTTGAAGAGGGAATGCTTTTAATTGGACCACCCTCCAGCAAAGTTTGTTATGGGGAGAAAGGGTCTGGTCAGAGCAGAGAGTAGAGACCCTTCACAAAAGCAGTAGGGTGAGGTGGGGACTAACCTGAGTTCCTCAGGTGAGGGAACTGAGGCTTTTGCCATTAGGGATACCAGTGCAATGGGAAAATACCAGTGAGGATGCCCAAGACCCCCAATCAGTCCAAACATCAGACTGACAGAAGTGAGGAGCCCCAGAAGTTTCCAGTCTGGAGGGCCTGGTGTTACCCTGAGCAGACAGTCCTAGGTGTCTCCACCTTTCTTAAAGACCCAAGGAGTGGTTCACTGACATGCCCAGAGCAATTGAGAGAGCCTCAGGTGTTCCTTATATTGACTCACTGAACAACCACCTGGAATTGCTAACATCAACAACCCAAGCCAGTAAGCAAGCCTCTAGGGTTCTCATCACCTAGTCTGCAAGAAAGCTCCATTCCTCAACACAAGACCCTAGGGATAAGTAACAAATCCCAAAATAAATAACAAAGGTCAGAGAAAAGCAGGGTCTATTGAAAGGTAGAATGATGGCTAAAACACTAGCTCAGAAAAGGATGTGCAGAAGGGTGCTACATGCGAAATTGTGGAGGAAAATATGAATTGGTGTGCAACCCAGAAAGATTTCTTAGAAGAACTCAGGAAGAATTTTAAAAATGAAATGGAAAATTGAGAAAGAAATGCAAGAGAAAATTAACATTTTGCAACAAAAAGTGACAGAAAAAAACAAACCCTTTAAAAATACAATTAGGTAAATGCAAAAAGAATTGCAAGTAGAATTGGTTTGAATTGAATTGATGAATTGAAAATAGAATTGGGCAAATGGAAAAGATAATAGCTCCTTTAAAAGAGAATTGACCAAATGGAAAAGGAGAAGTAAAAGCTAACTAACCTCTTTAAAAAAATAGACTGTCAAAGGATATGAAAAGACAGTTTTCAAATGAAGATATTAAAGCTATATATAATCATATGGAAAAAATGTTCCAAATCATTATTGAGTAGAGAAATACAAAATAAAACAACAATCAAATATCACCTCACACCTATCAGATTGGTCAAAATGAGAAAAAGGGAAAAATGATCAATGAAGGACCATAACAAAAAAAGATGACTCACATTTTTTCTTATGAAAAGAACAGAGTTGAACAGAAAATTTTATCTTCAAACAGAAGACTCAAGAGATACATGTAAATGTAAACAGAGGAATAGAAAAAGATTGCTATTCAATAAGATCAAACTGCCTACATCCCTACCTGGGAGGATGAGTCTCAAAATTCTTGGTTATCATAATGCTAGTAGAAGAAGCATACTTAGGCTGAAGGTATGGAACTACCTTGACTTTGATAGAAAGATTTTTTTTAGGTTTTTTTTTAAGGCAAATGGGGTTTAGTGGCTTGCCCCAGGCCACACAGCTAGGCATTTATTAAGTATCTGAGACCAGATTTGAACTCAGGTACCCCTGACTCCAGGACTGGTGCGATATTGAGCCACCTAGCTGCCCCCTGATATAAAGATTTAAAAAAAAATTAAAAGGAGGGGATTGTAAGGGGACAGAAGGAAGGGAAAGGCAGGATAGATTAAATTAAATTACATCATATAAATTACAAACATTATATCACTACTGTAGTAGAGGAAAAGAAGGGGAGGGAATGAGAACTTCTTGAATCTTACTTCCCTTGGATTTGACTAAAAGAGGAAAAAAACACATAGACTCACTTGGATTTATAAATTTATCTTATCCTTCAACTATTAGGAGGGGAAATGGGAGTGAGGGGGATGGAGAAACTGATATGGAAGGGAGGAAAGGAAAAAAAAGGAAGAGAAAAAAAAAGATTTACCTGCCCACTTCACAGGGGTTGTTGTGACTATCAAATGTGTTAACAGATGCAATGTGCTTTGCAAAACAAAACCAAAAAAAAGAAAAAAAATCATTTTTATAATTTTTTACCTCATTAAGCACCACACCAATTAAAAGTCATTATTTTTGTTTTTGACAAATGTACCCTTTTTTCATAATTAGTTAACAAGCACTAATTGAACTATCACTATATGCCAAACTAATTTTTATTTGGGAGGTACAAAGAAAGGGGAAAAAAACACTATTCTTGTTCAAAATTGTAAGGATTTTTAATTTTTTTAACTGTTAACTTTTAGTTTCCTTTGCATAAGTTCTTACAAACTTTATTTATTTTCTGTATTTGTTATATCTATTGTTACTTAGGGTATAAATAATCTATATTTATATTTCATAATTGGAGGACTACTTTGTTTCTGTTGTTTGCTGTTAAAAAAATTCTTAGGGAATTTTACATATCAATGAGATTTTCTCCTTTCATTTTTAGCCTGCCTCACAGCAGGAAAAAACTGACATGCCTTTTATAAGATATCAATTCAGAAAATTCTCACCTAATTTAAAATTGTTTTATAAAACAATGATATGAATTCACTGCTTTACCTATCAGTGTATGGCAATCTATTCCATATTGACAGTTTTCATCTTTGTCAATTTGATTGATGGGAGATGAACCCTCAGTTATTTTTATTTCACTTTCTTTGATTCTTCCTGGAAGAAAATATTTTCCTATATTTTAGAAATAGATGATTATACTTGAAACTCTGAATATTATACATAGCTTGCATTTCTTTTAAAATTTACTATATATTCAACATGTAACTTTTAAAGCTTGTCCATATATAAATCTGAACTTCCTTATGTTCTCTTATGTGTATTTAAAATAATATTTCAATGTACTTCTTTTCTTTATTTTCTTCTTCTGTTTTTAGTTTGTCCTTTGTTCTAGAGAAAAACAAATGGCATCATCATAAGGGAGTTATTTTGACTTGGAATTGGGTTATTTTGGTTTGAAAACTTACTGGAATGGGAATAAAATCATTAGGGAGTAGGTGTGATGCCAGGGGAAAATGTAGCCAGCTAAAGGTTCTGGGGGAGCATGAAAGAATTGATGTAAAAGACTTACCCAGAAAAATTTTAGGAATCAAAAAAGTTTTAAGTATTTAAGTATTTATGTATAAAAATAACTACTTAAGTATTTAACTATTTCTGTGTTAAGCAGAAGACAAAGGAGAGAGGAGACAGAAGGAGTAAAGGCTGGTTGCCAAGGGATGAGCACCTGGATAGTGCAACAACAACAAAGGGAGGAGAGGCCAGGAGATAGGAACAGCTATCAGTTGGCAGCTGGAATGGTGGAAGCAGCTACTTCTATCTGTACAGGCTGGACTTATATAGGGAAACCTCACATGTAGTACATTCTGGCAAAGGTGGGGAGAGGTGTTTGAGGCTATTTCCATCTCCAGTGGATTTTTATTTCAGAAGGGACTGAGATATTTTCCACCACCTTTCTAGGTACCCAGGTATCTATCCTAGGTTTGGGAAAGACTGAAGATATTTTCATTCCAGTGCGGTATCTATGTCCCAAGATGGGACAATTTATCTAGTTAACAATAGGATGGTAATTGGACGCCCGTAGAATGTGTTCCGGTGTGCAAGACAAAATATCTCCCTCATCCACAGGACGTGCCAGGCAAGTACAGAAATTATTCTTTTTAATTAATATTTCACCTTTATCAAATTGACATGAATTTCTGAAGGTTGTTCCAAATCTGGAAAGTGAGGACTGGACTGAAAAAAGAGGAGAGAGGTATTTATGTGACTATCAAGGCTTCTAAAAAGAACAGATATTTTGTACAGGTAGGACAGGAAGAAATCTGTGTATGTTGATGGAAGCATAACAAGTGAAATAGAACTTTATTGAAACAAGGAATAAGGGATGGCAGATAGAATAAACAATTGGGGCAGTAGGTGCTCAGGTCAGGGCTACTTGGGGTAAAAAGCAAAGTCCATTAGGGAAAAAGAGAGGTGATATTTGAATTCAGGTCTTTCTGACTCTAGGTCAGAGAACTTGAGCAAATCACTGTGTGAAACTTTTTCTTATTCTCTCCCTCCTAAGCTAGTGATAACCCCATCAAGAATTTTTATATATTTCATGCTTGACATCAATTATTTTCTCCCAGAAAGAAACCCTTGAGAATAGAGACTATTTAATATTTTCCTTTGTATTCTTAGAGCCATACACAGTCACTGGCACATAGTGGGTGTTTAATAAATGTTTGTCTTCTAATTGAATTTAACCTTGCTAGTCCCTGGTTTCCTTGTCTTCCAAATTGGGAATGACGTGAAACATTCAGACAGCACCTTGACTTAATGAAGTTTAGGGTGAGACAGAACTGTACAAAGTCATCAACTTCATTCTCTCCTCCAGTCTTTTGGAGAGTCATTAAGCTTGGTCTTGAAGACCTTCAATGAGGAGAAACATCACTTCTCAATTTTAACTCTCTATTTTAACTTTTGGTTACTTCTAATTATTAGGAAGATTTTCCTAACATTAAATCAAAAGTTTTCTATTTATATCTATTGTTGTTCCTTTGAACAACATCCATTTGACTTTGATCTAGCAAATTGGAAACTGTTGGAAATAGTGAGGGAGCCCAAATTCTTTCTACCTTATTCCTATCTCTACTCTTCTTTTGATGCCATTTCTCAAAAAAAGAAAGATAGAAAGGAACAAAAAAAGAAAAAGGTAAAAAAGAAAAAATCACAATTCATAAGATATACACATTGGTCACCATATGCTCATATTGACCATGCCCCCCACAAGGTATTCAGACTTTGGTGACACATAGGATAGAATATTGGATTAGGAGACCTCAGGTTAAATCCTGTCTCAAACATTATGACAATGCCTATATCACTTAATCTTTCTTAATCTCATTTATTTAAAGATAATAATAGCATCTCCCTCTAAGTGTTTTATCACTTAATCTTTCTTAATCTCATTTACTTAAGGATAATAATAGCATCATCCTCTAAGTGTTGTTGTATTAATTATAACTGACCATAGAAAGATCTTAAATGAACATAGAAAAAGAGAATTATTTATATAGTAGGTAGAAGATATCATCTTCTATGAATCATCTTCTATGAATGAATAAATGTGGGAGTGGGATTGGGGGATGGAAGAGAAAACTAATAGTCTTGGAATAGTCTCCATGATGAATGTAAAAGTGGATCAATAACATTGAACAAAGTGCAGCTAAGCAGCAGTGTGGAGCCAGCTGAGACTTAATATAAATTTTCTCTTGGAAATTCCAACTGTTTCATTACAACTCTCATAAAGCTCTAGTACTATCTTAAGGATGGAGGGGTAAATTTGAAATGAAAAAAAATTGTTTGATTCTTTGAAAGAAAATTTCTCCCATTTCTGCTGCTGGGGAAATGCATCCACATATGTCCAATGATGAAACAGAAGAGGATTAGTAGTGCATCTATTCAATCCATATAGGCATAGGATTCATATTCATATAGGCATACTCTAAGATTAGTTCAAAGCTCTAAGTCTTTTAAAGTTCATAAAACTGACAACTGGTTCAGATAGTTAGTGCTAGGATAATTGCCCTTGATTCATAGGTTAAAAAAGAAAAACTGAGGCTCAGATTGTTTAAATGACTACAGTTTCTATTTCATAAGGAATTCTTTTCTTCAGTGATTTTGTATATCTCCTTTTTCTTTTAACCTATTCTGCTTTTTTTTAAATAACTCATTTCTTTAATGAATTTTTGTCCCTCTTAGAATGATTCTTTTTTTCTTCAGCATTTTTTGTGCTTCTTTTACCAAACTGTAAAATGAAGTTCACCCTAAACACAATTTTTCCTCTAGAACTCATATCTTTAGCATTGAGAACCTGTATTTGGGTTTGTGTCCAATTAGCATTTTTCTTTGAAATTTTAATTGTAACTTTTTTCTTCTTTCTGTTTCCTGAGTTTCTCTTGCTTTTCCCTGACATCAATAAATTTTTATCATGAAGTTACTTTTATTTGTTTATTGCTGTCCTTACTTTTTCATTTCTTCAGTCTAATTCTTTACTTTGAACTTTATTTTAAATTTTAGATCTGCTTCCCCAAGGGCTAGGGAGGCATTGTCAAAAGCTTTAGACTTTTTTTATATTGTTTTTAAGATCTTGTTCTTGGCATATGCAAGTTTTTAAGACTTCCAAGGTGGTTTAATCCTGGAAGAGGTTTCGTTACTGCTCTCCTGGTTTTAGTTTGGTCTTTACCAAGAAATGTGTTCTCTGCTGTTGCAAGCACTATTGCTTCCCTTGGCTTTAGAACTATGACCAGGTTCTCTACTCTCCTGTAGCTATAAATACTAGGACTTTTCTCTGCCTTAATATTGTGATCTGGGTCCTCAACATCTTATGATGATTACAAGCATTCCTCCCACTCTGGAATTTAAACCCGGAACTTTATATGGGCAATAGAGTAGTCATTCAGTACCAGCTGCAACAAGCTCCAAAAAGGGTCTTTTAATCAGCTCTTTCTGATGAGTAGTTTGACCCCTTTTCAGTATTTGGGCTGAAAATTTATCTTTCCTGCTGATCTCCAAAGTTGTCTTAGACTAAAAAAAAGACTCAAAACTCTGAGAATTTATTTTAAAGTTGTTTAGAGTGGAATGTTGGAAGAGTTTGATTGTTTTGCTGCCTTTAATATTCCATCTTGGCTGCCTTGGCAGTTATTTTAAATGGCATTTATCTTTCTATGTCTTTCTGCTATGTTTTGTTGGTAATATATAGAAATGCAAATGATTTATATGAGTTTATTTTTTATATTGCAATTTGCTAGAGTTGTTAATTATTTCAGTGAATTTTATAGTTGATATCTTTATTGTTTCTATATTGTAAAATAATCCTTTGGTAGATAGAGTATTACATAACTGAATAAATAAATAAATTTTGAAAGTATTAAAATTTTTATTATATTGAATTGATTAAAGATTAATTAGTGTTATGTAAAGTATTTTTGTAGTTCTCTGAAGTGATTTTTAATTTATTTCTATAGTTTCTGAATGTGATGATAGGCAGACTCCTGCTTGATAGATCCTGTACTTATTTTAAATGGAACTTCAATTTTTCTTTCTTTTTGGTGGATATTTGGTAGTATACATAAGTTCTGATAATTCATGTGAATCCCTTTTATATCATGAACTTTTTGTTGAAGTAATTTGTCATTTTTTTGATTTATTAATATTATCTAGGTAAACCTCTTTACTTCAAAGAAAAAATATTTCTTCATCCTCATCTTATTTTTTTTTCTAAAATCTATTGCTAACATTTTTAAAACAATGTCAAATATTAGTGATGATAGCAGTCATTCTTGCTTTGGTTCTCATTTTATTGAAAAATTTCTAAGATAACCCTATACATATAATATCTACTATAATTTTAACTATATACTACTAATATGAAAATGTCCATTTAATCAATCAGTTATCAGTAATCCTTTATTGTATGATTTCTAGTATTTAATTCATATGTAGATATCATTATATTTCCAAATTGCAAGTTTTCTGATTTAATATTTCATTTCTACAATTTATCTGTAAAAACTCTTTTATTATTCATTTTTGAGTTCCACATTTTTTGATCTCTCTTTCCCCTACTCCTCTCTTTGAGAAGGCACTGAATATGATATAGACTATAGGAAATACGTGTAGTCATACAAAACATATTTCTATGTTATACATGTGAAAGAAAACACAAACAAGAAAACAGGAAAAACTAAGGGAAACAGTCTTAAATCTGCATTGACTCTTTTCCTCACAAGTTCTTCAGAAGTTTCTTGAATCACTGTCTTTCTGAGAATAGTTAAGTCATTCACAGTTGATCATCAGAATCCTTTAATCAATTACTAAAATTAGTGTTGCATTTTGCCAATAGTTTGTGGCATCTCATGATATAATATGCTTTATATTGTCTTTGTTATTAATACAGTCTAATTCTGCTTGTAATTTACCTAATATTCTCCATTCCTAAAGTAAATTCAACCTTTTTATAATTTATTATTTTTGTTAAGTTTCTATGGCTTCCTTGTATATAATTTACTTGAAATTTTTCATCAATATTCTAGATAAACCCAATGAAAAGTTACCTGAAATCATTAGTGTAGCAAGCTAAATATAGGGCCATAAGGGAACAATACTCAGCTCCTTTCCTATTGATTTCTTCCCAAAGTTTCAGCACCTTGAAATGGGATTGGCATCTTATATCTTCTCTCTTCAAACTTTCAGAAATTTTCAGGGAAGTCAAATGTTCTGAAATGCCTACAGAAACCAGAGGACTTAAAAAAGTCATGATGAGCATTGAAGACAATCAAAAGAATGAAGAGGGTGAAGCTCACTTCTCTCTCCCTCTTATTAGATGTGACCTACCTTTCTCTCAGGTTAATCTATATCAATGAATTTCACACAATTTTTAAAAATTTAGATCATTTCTTTTAATATCATCTTAATTTTCTCCAGTATTTCTATCTCTCCTTTTCACTAAGTACTATCTCTTATAAAAAAAAAGTATTTTAAAAATATAAAAGAAAAAAAAAGAATAAAAAATACCAATGACTATCTCAATAATATTTGAAATATATGAATACATGAAATTTTTAACACCAATGAACCCTCTAGTTTTGCAAAGTAGAAGGGGTAGATTACATCTCTCTTTTCTGGAGCTATGCTTGTTTCTTAGAATTTTATGATAATAATTTTTTTGTTGTTTTGGGTTTGATGTGCCTTCCATTTGTATTTTATTCATTGTGCATATTCTTCTTCTTCATGCTCTTTTCTAAATCTACTGCAAATTTTGCTTTTTACATTTTTTTCTATTTTTATTTCAGCATTTCCAAAATAGAACTAATTATCCTTGCCCCTAAACTCTTCCCTGAAGTGTTCTTCTCATTCTGAAATGTCCCATTCTGTCAATAATGTCACCATTATTCCAGTTACTTAGACCAGCAACTTTAGTGTGTCATCTTCATTATATCACTCTCATTGACCTAAAATAATGAGTAAATCATTTGCTGCATCTCGAAATTTTTTCCCTCCTTTCTCATACACATCTACTTCTCTCTTCTCACATAGCTACCAACTCAGTTTAAGACTCATATCACCATTAACCTGCACTATAAAAATAAACTTCTACTTCACCTCCCTTTTTAATGTTACTCCCAATATACATTTACCAAAGTTTTCTTTTTTTTAAACTTAAGTCTGACCATAACCTCTCTGTCTTACTCGATACATCAATGTCCCCAATTACCACCAACTTTGAATATAAATTTTTTTGTTTAGTGTTGAAAACATTTTATATCCTGACCTATCACTAGGTTTCCAATATTTTTACATTTTACTTTATTTTTTTACAAATATTCTATGACCCAGGCTTTGCTGTTCCACTCCATTTCATGACTCCATTCCTTGATATTAGTTATTCTCTATTCCTCACATATCATTTTTTCTTTTTCTCTGCTTCTTAATTTCCTATCCTTTAGTTTCATCCTCAACAACATTCATTCACCACTCTTTACTCTTTCCTTCCCCATTGCTTATGTTCTCCTCTTATGTCACTTTTTAATTGAATCTTCATGTACTTATTTCTGTGCATACATATGCAAACATACAAATATATTTCTATGCATACATATACATCATATATGTACACATACTTATATATGATATATATAGTCTATACATATCTATATCTATATCTATATAGATATATATATATATAGATAGATAGATATATAGAGAGATATCATCTATTTGAAAAGGAAACTCCTTAACAACTCCCTCAGGTGTGTGTGTGTGTGTGTGTGTGTGTGTGTGTGTGTGTGTGTATGTGTGTGTGTTGGGATTTCCAGTATTAATATATTATTTTATGCCTGGTGTTGATTGATCAATTCACTAAAGTCCTTAAGACTTCTGATCTCCAGGCTCAACAACCTCAGTTCAAATGTCATACTTTCCAGTTCCTTTCCTATCCTTTTTTTCCTCCTCAGAACACATTCAAGCTTATTAATGTCTTTCCTAAATATTGTGACAAATATTAAACACAATATTCAATATGATTTCTGACATGTTCATAGTACATGACAACTTTTTATCTTCATCTATCCAGAATGTATCTTATTTTTTTAATTCTAAAATCATATTAGCTTTTTGGGTTACTATATTAAATCATTCACTAATGTTGTGATTGCATTTCAAAAAAAATACACTAAACCTAAGCTCAAGCAAACTTCTTTACATTCATAGCTCCCTTATTTTGAACATGTGAAGTTGATTTGTTTGGCTTCTAATACTGAATCATTGCCTAACATGTTTATTTAAGGACAGATAGTTGCTGCTCACAGTATGAATAATAGATCACCTTATCAGGGAGAGTATAATGAACTATTATAAGACTTAATGTCTTTTTTTCCATTCCACAAGGTAGGAAAAAGGGACTTACCCGTGTTTTAACAAGGATCATTATGTTGAACTTCCTATGAAAGGGAATCACCAATTATACAGGTGCTCAAGGAAAGAAAGTTTCCCTGTTAAAGGGGAAGGTGGAAAATATGAGACACCCCTTACTATGACATATTTTATTATAGAGAGCAAAGAAATTTTATATAGATAAAAGAGTGAAAAAGAAAGCCAGAAAACAAAAGGCCCTAAGGATAAAGAGGGGAAGAGCTTTATGAGTGAAAGAATGTGACAGAAGGAAATGCAAGAGAACAATATAAGAAATGAAGAAGGGATAGAACTGCTCGTTTCTAAAATTAATGAATCAAACAAATAAAGGAGAACTATTTGTGCTCTCTTCTGATTTTCTCTAAGTAAAATAATATTCAGATTAAGTAAAATAATGTACAAAATATAGAATAAAAATATTAAAATAATTTTTTTCCAGGAATTCTAAGAAAGAAATAGGGTGAACCGATTTCTTGGCATTGAGAAATGTTAGAGGAAGAATCTGCACCCAGATATTCCTGATCTTAAACCCAACATTGTATCTAATACATTATCATGCCCAAGTTAATTAAATATTATAGAAATTGGTTAGAGGTTACTGAATAATCACAAAATATTTGGAAGCATAATAAAATGACACTTTTCTGTCTGAATTGAGTTTAAGTCATCTAGCACAAGATATACACCAGAGAATTTACTTTAAAAAGTAGTGGATTTAGTGGATAAATCAGTGATAATAAATTCTTAAGATTCAAGGAGAATGGCAGACTAAAGATAAATAAATATTGCTATAAGTTTCAAAAGTAAATAGCAAGATTGCAAGATAGTAGAGAGAAACCAGGAATTTGAATGAGTTCTTCCAAATGTAATTTGGAAAAACTATAATCAAGTCAATTGCCTGAAACAACTAAAAACTTTAGCAAAGTTGCTGAGTGCAAAATAAATCCACATAAATCATCATCAGTTTTAATTTTTTACCAGTAAAGCCCAACAAGACATAGAAAGAGAAATTTGATATAAAATAACTTCTGACAACACAAAATTCTTGGGAATCTATCTTCCAAGACAAATCCAGAAATGTAATGAACATAATTACAAAACACATTTCACAAAAATAAAGTCAGATATAACAATTGAAAAAATATCAATTGGTCATGGGTAGACTAGGCAATACAACAAAAATGAAAATTCTACCTAAATTAAATTGCTTATTCAATACCATACAAATCAAACTACCAAAAATTTGGAGGAGCAAAAGGTCAACAATATCAAGGGAACAAATAAAAATTGTAAATAAAGGTGACCAAGCTGTATCAGATACACAACTATATTGTAAAGTGGCAGCTATCAAAACTGTGTGGAACTTCCTAAGAAATAGAGGAATGGATCAGTGGTATAGTTTAGGTACAAAAGAACCAGTAGTAAATGACTATAGAAATCTACTGTTTGGTAAACTCAAAGACTCAAACTTCTGGAATAAGACCTTACTATTTGACAAAAACTGCTGGGAAAATTGGAAATTAATACACCAGAAACTAGGCATAGATCAACATCTCACTCCCTATACCAAGATTAAAGTCAAAATGTTTACATGGTTTAGACATAAAGGCTAAACCATTAGAGAACTAGGAGAATAAAGAATAGTTTATCAGATCAGGATACACTATAACTATTTTTGAACAAGTGGGTCTTTTTTCACTTTCTAAATGATCTCTTTGGCATATGAAGCTAATAACATTATTTCCAGATCATAGATTTTCTACCCCTTTGGAAATAATTTCAAAGTACTTTCCAGAATGGTTAGATCAATTTACGACTCCACTAACAATGCATAGTTTCTCAGTTTTCCAACATCCCATTCAATATTTATTGTTTTCCTTTTTAGGTCTCATTAGCCAATCTAATAGTTCAAAACACAAGAAAGAGAACTCTATAAAAAGCAAAATGGATAGTTTGATTAAATTAAATTTAAAAATTTTTGTGCAAATAAGACAATGGACCCAAGAATAGAAGAAATGTACAGAGCAGGGTCACAATGTTTGATTAGAGTTTCTGATAAAGGACTCATTTCTAAAATATATAGAGAATTGAGTCAAATTTATAAGAATACAAGTTATTCCCTAACTGATAAATGGTGAAAGGATATGAACAGGCAGTTTTTCACATCATAAAATGAAAGCTATCTCTAGTCATATGAAAAAATACTCTAAAACATTATTGATTAGAGAAAAGCAAATTAAAACAAATCTGAGGTATCAACTCATATCTATTAGATTGGCTAATAAGTCAAAATGAAAGTAATTAAAATATAATTGAAATATAATTGAAGAAATAAAAACAAAACAAAACAGTTTATATCCAGAAGGTAGTCCAGAAGAACAATATTTTTTCCTTTTTTTTGAATCTGTGATTTTATTGATATAAAGAACTGTCAGTGAGCAAATTCTCTCTACCAACACAGATTGTCACTTTAACTTAAGTCTGGTCCCCTCAGTGTACCAGACAGCTCTCTAGGTGATTTTCCTAGCATTACACAAATATGTTTTAGATGTAGGAAATTAATACAGTTTTTCCTGACTCTGAGCATGGCTCTTTATTTCCTAGTCATAATCCATCTCTTTATTGCTTAAGTTATTTCACATTAAAATTGATCATTTGGTATTCAAGAAAATCTATTGTTGTCTTTGCCTTTCTATTCTCTTCATTCCAATTCAAGGGTGGTGGTGTGGTGCGGGGGGGGGGGGAGATGGAGATAGAAATAAACAAAAATAAAAACTGGTTCAAATTCTACCTCATATGAATTACATGAATGCTCTTGGGGGAAAAATCATGTAATTTTGATTAATATCATTTTAAGATAAGTAGTTAAATTTGATATTTTCTAACATTCCTTTCAACTTTTATTCTAACTAGGCCCATTTCCCAAGTTGTATTTTGCTATGATTATGATTAAATTTAATTGATTAAAATTATTCAGATAGTAAGTTAATATGTAGATGAAAAAGATGTTTCTATACCATATTTACCCACAAAAATCATATAAATTTTGAATTTTGTTATTTCACATGTTGGTAATGAAAAGATTCTTTAAAAAGTAATTCTTAATATTTAACTTTCTCTTTTTCATTCACATTAAACCATATCAAATATTATCCAACTTTTGCTTACAAAAACACTTTATACATTCATGAGAACAGTCAATTATGAAAACTTTGAGCTTAGGATGAGATCATTTCCACATACAAAATGAAAATTATATGAGTCTCAGAGTCTATTGTATTTATGGCATAAAATAAATCATGAGCAAATTATTTCATATCACCAACCACATTAAGTGTTGTGAAAGCCATAATAATATTTATTAATGATAACTCATTTATACAACATAAGTTTTGAAGATAAGTTGTCTACATTATTTCACTTGATCCTTTCATTACAGCTATCAGATCCCTTAATTACACTGCTTTTACAAAAAAAGAAGAATAGGAGGCACGAACCTCATTTAGGATGACATAGCTATGAAATATCTGAAGAAAACTTTAAAGTTATATTTTCCTAGTGACAAATCCATAATATTTTGCTACACTACCTCAAAATGAACAAAGAAAGAAGACCATATCAGTGTGTGTCCATTTTGCATAAATGGACCTGTGATTTCCTCTCCATTAGGGACTTTTATGTGTGGAAATTCCCCCCTTAAAATGGAGTTTGACAACTTACAGTATTGGAGAATTGCCTGGAATCTTGAAAGGTTGTTACTTTCTCAAAGTCACATAATCAGCTAAATCTTCCTGGATTTGAAGACATGTCTCTATACATTGAACAATATTATCCCTTTAAGGAATCTAATATGCATATTGATTTATTTTAAACAGTTCAAAATAGATGAAAATCTTGTGTAACCACATAGCTGCTTAGACTTTAAATTAAAAAATAGATAAATTAGTGATAATATAAGTTCAACTCCTAGTTTTTGCTATTTCTTTTTAATTAAATAAGATAGGCACAGAGGTCACAGTATAATCTAACATGATAATTTCACTAGGACAAGATTGTGGTTATTAAAAAAACAAAACTCCTCACTGATGTTTGGTATGGCTAGTTTTCTTTAAACTGCTTCTAAAAGAATTGTTTCTTAAATGAATATCAAATGGGATGTAATACTACATCAAATTCCAGTTCTTTAAAAAAAAATCACATGAAACTACTTTGGATTTTCAGACTTTGAATTAGGTATAGTACATCATTTATATCATCCATGCATATAATCATTTATTGATTTAATGTGTATTGCAAAGAAATTCAACAAGTGAAGAATAACCAATATTAGGATAGGAAATTATATAAAGGAAGATAATCAAACAAACATATATCTGATCTTTTACTTATAGACTTGGATCATATAGTAAACTAAGGAATACTTAAATAGTTTGTCTAGACATTGGTTCAAACATTAGACATATTTAATTTATAAATTATTTTGCCTAAAGATAGAAAATGTAGCTAACCTTAAAAAGCTTTTTTCAATTTGACTTCTTATCCATTGTGTGATCTGATTCCTATGATGATTAAATGTGTTTTATTGGTGTTTTAGAATGTTTTTCTCTATGCTATCAGAATCATTGAAGACATTAAGAAAAAGGAAATTTGCACTTTGACTCATCTTGTTATCAAAATGCTTTTTGCTAAAATTTTACATAATTTAGATGGGTGATTACAGTAGTAAAAATATACATACTCAAAGATTTTTGGTAATATTTTATACAACATCATAATCTATTAAGTTCAATATATCCAGGAAATATTAAGCTCTATGTTGTGTTTCCAGATAGACATTAAGGAAACAGGAAATTTCAGTCTATTAGGGTGAAACACATATATATCCGTGTTCTTCAATGGTGTCATGATCTTATAACTATGAGTCTTCTTCTAACAGTAAGCAGCCTGTCTGAGCATCCTCTTTTAATGCATGTCCTACCACAAATCCTCCACAGGAAGTCTACTCACCAAGTTGAAGGCTTTATTCTTGTTCTCTTGACACTATGAATGTCTTGAATTACAGAGATTATTTTTCATTATTGCTATCTCTAACCAATCTCTGCTGCTGGACATTATCTGATGATATTGTTTATATATGCACAATGCTTTGCTGAAAAATATTTCAACCTCTTTGCTCACTATGCAAATATCTATTGCATTTTTGGTTGATCTAAAATGTCAGTCCTTTGAAAAAATATTATTATTTTTGCAACTTTATTAATATTGCTGATGGGGATATATATGTATATGTAATATACATATAAACTTATTATAAACATATTAATACATATAAATAGACATATGACTGCATCAAATTGATAGGTAGATAGATATATGTCCCCACATATTGCAATTTATAATAGAAAATCAGTAGAATAAGGTATTACAAAGGAGAAAAATTCTGGGAGCAGTTCTTCACCTTGCAAAACAAGAGAAAAAAGTAGTCATGTTACTGTGATAACTGAAGTACCTAGCTGTTGCATTCAAATATTTAAATGTTAAAATATGATACCTTAATACTTCATTGAATTCATGTTATCATAAATGAGAATTCCTTTTAAGAATCTCTGCTTTGATCAATTGAGGAATACCTGAAGTTATGGTATATGAATATAATGGTATACTATTGTATTAATGATGAGCAGGCAGATTTCAGCAAAATCTGGAAAGACTTATATGACCTGAAACTGAGAGACGGGAGCAGAACCAGGAAAATGTTGTATTTAATAACAGCAACATTGTACAATGATCGATTATGCTAGGTTTATTTATTTTTCCAGCATGACAATAATCGAAGACTTTTCCAAAAGACACATGTTGGAAAATATCCACATCCAGAAAAGGAACTATGCAAGCTTAATGCATATCATGGGATTTTATTTTCATTTCCCCTATTTTTATCATTTTGTCTATTACTTCTTTCATATCACTAATGTAGAAATATGTTTAACATGATTGCACATATATAGCTCATGTCACATTTCTTACTATCGTGGAGAGGAGGAAGGCGAAAGAGTGTGGAAATAAAATTTGGAACTCAAAAAATCTTTTAAAAATGAATATTGAATACTATCTCTACATGTAATTGGAACAAAACATTTAAAAAATACTATTTAAAAAAAGAATCCCTTCTTTGGGCAGGACAGAATAATTCTAAATATTTTACAGTATGACCATTCAGATACTCAAAAAATCACTTCCATCTTCTGCCTATGTCTTCTCTTTATGCTAAATATTCTGACATCTTTCAGTTGGTCTTTATGTGGTCTTGTATCCTTTCTTCTCTTAAGCCTGAAAAATATTATCTCAACACAGTCCAGATGGGAAGAATCATACCTATACTATACTCAGAACAAGTAAAAAGAGCACTGAAGTCTTATTTTTGGATCCTGCCTCTGATTCTTACCTATGTGACATGTGAGAAGCATTTTAAACTCTTGAGTTTTAATTTTCTCATTTTTAAAGTGACAGTGCCTGACTAGAAAGGTTTGAAGACTTCTCCAGCTTAGTGGAGCTATGATCCAATTCCAGATGTTATCTGCCCAGTTCAAAGCACAATGAATAGAGCTATCATCTGCTGGTCATTATCCTTCCTTAACATCAAAGTCTTTTGTTTCCTTGATGGCTTGATATTTTAGGCCCCTTGTTTTGTTGACCAGTAGCTGTATTTTCTCTGTCCTTGTTAATTTGCATTTATTTGACTTTAGTACAATGTCAGTTCTTAGAAAAGAGGCATAATTACATTTTTTGTTATTGTATTCAAAAAGCAGAGACTAAAACTTTGCTCATATTGATTCTTTAAAAATGTTTGCTAAATTGCATTGTTTAATGAAATGTTAATGGTGAAGAAACTGGGGATCATAGATATTAATAATTGCTTTCTTTGGTTGTCTGTAGAAGTTACTTGTCAAGTGCCAGTTATATGATTTTTGTGCTGTTCATGAATAATAGAGAGGTCATTATAGTTAATTATGTTCTAGCCATAAATATCATACATTTTTTCTAGCATTCAAATTTCCTAGATTGGAGGGCAAAACTTGATTTGTAACTTGCAAACTATAATTACAAGCTTTTGTCTAATTCGTGGATAATTGAGAAACAATAGAAATGAACTTGATGCTCCCAATATTGAATTTGATCCATTAAAAATCATTCCCAAACTCATTTTAATGATATGCTGAATACATTAGAAAGCTGTAACTTAAGCACTCATAGCAACATATGGTCATCTTAATTATTAGTGTTGATGGAGAATATCAGCATTACAGATAATGCAAAATAAAGTTAAAGAAATCATACTTATATTTAGAATGTGAAATTGTTTGGGGCAATATCTCTAAAAATTACATATTTTTCTTTTATCTAATGAATATTTTAAAAAGTACAGAATACAAACATGATCACACTATTATAATTCAATTCATAGTTTTCTGAATAAAAGAGTATCAATTTTTTTTAAATTAGAGGTAATTCCAATTGATATTCCATGTATGTATATAGATATATACATATATATCCATATTTGCAGTATATGTGTATGTGTACAATACATGTGCATTAAATATATATTTATATTATATATGTATATTGACTATCAAGAATATATAATAAAAAATCTTTCTGATTGCAGTATGATACTTCCAATGTTTACTTCTTTCTGGAAGAATATTTCATTGCCTTTCAAACTGATACAAATGATCAAGGTTATAAATGATGCATATTATGAATGCAACCATTAAAATATGCTAAGGGAAAGGATACTTTCTTTCTTACAAAGCCTCTCTCCTAACACTTCCATGACTAAAATAAAAAGAAAGAGCTTTTTATATTAAATGTTACTTAAGTAACAAATAGCTAATGTAAACTATTTTCAATAAGCAGTTTCTTGATTTAGATGTACTAAGTTCAGAGTCTGGATCATGAGAAGTTCTCATATATCATTTCTTTTGGCTCATGTACCTCTCTTTGTCTTCTTTTGGGAATATTATTATATGACTACTTTTACATCAATGAGTTATCTTCATTCTAACCTTCGCAATATAACTCATTTTAATACTATATATAATAAAAAAGGGCCCCTTACCTTTCATGAAACCATTCAAGCTAATAATATATTAATTCAAGAGGGGCTGTGTTGAATATGACAGAAAACACAAGATACATAGAGGATAAATTGGAGGTAATCACGGAATGCACTAACCTTAAGAAGATTTGTGAAAGAGTCTTTGGAGAAGATGGGACATAATTAGGACCTGAAAAGATGCCACAGAGGGCAGAGATAGGATGATAAGGAAGACAATTCAGGTAAATGGAAAAGACAGTGAAAATGCCCATAGCTGGGAAATGGGGTGTTTTGTGCAAAGGACAGCAAGGATATCAGTAACGCTGGATTACAGGATACACACAGGGTAGAAAGCTATAAGAAGGAAAATGGAGATAAGACCCATGTTATGAAGGGCATAATTATTCTCCATCCATCATTCTCAAATTCAGATTACTTCCATGGACAGAGACAGAAGAATAATATCTGACTTCATATCCTAACTCTCCTACTCATCCCCAGGTAACCTGAGCAAAATACTTAACTTCCCTGGAAATCTTTTTCCTTGGATATAAACTTGATAGACTTCTATTTTCCTTTTAATTCTCAAGTCTATATTCTATTACCAAATAAGTTACAGTATGTTATTACTTTTTCAGAATAAAGCAAAGGGTTTTTTTTAATGTTGTTTTCCTTCTAATATTGACTACATTGAAATTATTAGTGCAATTATTAGTGCAAAAACTCAAAAAATCATCTATTTTGCCATTAATAATGTACTCTATTTCTTGTTTGTAAATTTCTCCTCTTTCCATAGATCCAACAGATTGAGTATTTCTTGATTTGTTAATTGGTCTATGGTAATACCCTTTATGTCTAAATCCTATAGCAATTTTGACCTAAAATAAGGTACACCAAAATAGGTAAAGTGTGAGATATTTTTGCCATACTATTCTTTAGTTTTTGTCGAATAGTGAGTTCTTATTCCAGAAGGTAATGTCTTTGGGTTTGTCAAACAATAAATTACTATAGTCATTTACTACTTTTTCTTTTTGCTAAAGTTAATATTTCAGATACTACATTGAATAATGATTGGCATCCTTGTTTCATTCCTAATCTTATTGGAAACACTCCTAATCCACTGATCCATTACTCTAGTTACCTGTTACCAGCCAGTTTTGATAATTGTCACTTTATGGTATAGTTTTAGATCTGGGACAGCTGGGATCACCTCCCTTTGCATATTTTCTCATCAGTTCCCTTGACATTCTTGATCTTTTTTGGTTCAGATTAATTTTGTTACTATTTTTCTACCTCTGTAAAATAGTTATTTCATAATTTGATTGATATAACACTAAATACATAACTTAATTTGGGCAGAATTGTCATTTTTTTATTAAATTAGCTCAGTCTAATCCTGGACAATTGTTGTTTTCCCAGCTGTTTAAAAATGACTTTATGTGAAATATGTTTTGTAATTATTCTCTTTGAATTTTTGGGTTTGTCTTGGGAGATAGCTTCCCAAGTATTTTATGCTGTATAAAGTTACTTTAAATGAAATTTCTCTTTATAGTTCTTGTCCTTGTTCTTTGCAGTTCATATGTAGAAATGCTGGTGGTTTATGTGAGTTTGTTTTATATCTTGCTATTTTGTTGCTTTTGTTAATAGATTCAAGGAGATTTTAAGATGATTTTCTTGGGTTCTCTAAGTATATAATTATATCATTTGCAAAGAGTGAAAGTTTTGATTCCTCATTGCCAATTCTAATTCTTTCAAATTCTTTTTCTTTTCTTTTAACTAAAGCTAACATTTCTAATACTGCATTAATTATTAATGGTGATAATCAGCATCCTTGCTTCATTTCTGATCTTTTTGAAAAATATTCCAAGTTTATTTCCATTATATATAATTTTTGATGGTTTTTAGATAGATGCTGCTTATTATTTTAAGGAAACCTCCATTTATTCATATATACTCTAGTGTTATTAATAGAAATGGATGTTGTATTTTGCCAAAGGTGATAGCAGCATCTATAGAGCTAATTAAATGATTTTTGTTGGTTTTGCTATCGACATGTTCAGTTATGGTGAGTGTTTTCCTAATGCTAAACTATCCCTTCTTGACTTGTATAAATTCAACCTGTTCATGATGCAGTAATAAATTATTGCAATCTCTTTGCTAAACTTTTAAGATTTTTACATCAATGTACATTAGGGAGATTGGTCTATAATTTTCTTTGTTTTGACTCTTCCTGGTTTAGATATAAGCACCAAATTGATGTCAAAACTGGAATTTAGCAGAATTCCTTTTTTCTCATATTTTTAAAACTGTTTATGTATAATTGGAATGAATTGTTTCATAAATGTTTGGTAGAAGTCATTTGTAAATCCATCTGGACCAGGACATTTCTTCTTTGGAGTTTATTGATGATTTCTTCAATTTCTCTTTTCTAAAATGGAATTAAGTATTTTTTCCTCTTTTGTTAATCTGGATAACTTGTATTTTTTGTAAAATATTCATTCATTTTCCTAAGGTTGTCAAATTTATTGGCATTCAGTTGAACAAAGTAGTTCTGAATTATGTCTTTAATTTTCTCCTCAACTTTGATACTGGCAATTTGGTGGGGTTTTTTGGCAATATTATTAACCAATAGTTGTTTATTTTTTAAATCTAACCAACTTTTTGTTTTATTTATTAGATCATTGGTTTTCATGTTTTCAGTTGTATTAATCTTTTCTTTGATTTTCAGAATTTCTAATTTACTATTGTACTTAGAGACCTTTAATTTGTTTTTTTCCTAGTGTTTTTAGTTGTATATCAAATTCATTAATCTTCTCTTTATTTTTATCATACAAGCATTTAGAGATGTAAAATTTCTCCAAAATTCTGCTTTGGATGCCTCCCATAAATTTTGAAATGTTATCTCATTGTTATCATTTTCTTGGATGAAATGTTTTTTTTTTATGATTTGTTGTTTGAGTCACTCATTCTTTAAAATTAAACTATTCCGTTTCCACTTAATTTTTGGTTTATATTTCCATGGCCCTTTATTGTATTTAATTTTTATTGCATTATGATCTGAAAAGCATGTATTTATTATTTCTCCCTTTCTGCATTTCATTGTCAAGTTTAAGTTTTTATGCCCTGGTATAGAGTCAGTTTTGTAATAGGTGCCAAGTATTACAAATAAATAAGTTATGTTCTTTTCTATCCCCATTGAGTTTTCTCCAGGTATCAATAAAATTTCTTTTCTAAGATTTTATACATATTCTTAACTTCCTTCTTGTTTATTTCATGTTTAAAATTATTTAATTCTGAGAGATGGAGGTTGAAGTTTCCCTACTCTTTTAGTTTCATTATTTGTCTGCTTGTAATTCATAATTTTTCTTCTAGGAATTTGAATGCTATACCACTTAGTGCATATTTGTTTATTAATGATATAATTTCATTGTTCACTTGCAGTTTCTTTCCTTATACTTTTTAATTAAATCTGATTTTGCTTTTGCTTTGTCTGAGATCAAGAACTTTAGAGTTGCTTGTAAATTATGGGAGAAACTGTAAAACATTAGAGACACTGATATAGGATTGCCCAGCATAGGATACACTCATCAGAGAAAGTTCTAACCTCTATGAACAAGAAAGAATTAAAGTAGCTAGAAGGAAAGGAGAAGTACATAAATTTGGAGTAAACACTGGAGGTATTCACCTGGAATATTTGTGCCTAAACTGTGGTAGCACATTCTAATCTTGTATTGATCTGATCAGTCACAGTTGGCCTCACTACAATTTGTCTCAAATATAGTGATGTCATCTTGTTCTTCTTTGATAATGGACAAAAATTTTCCATATCCATATCCTCTAAGTACAATACCTTCAACTATATTCAACTATTTAACTATATAAGAAAAATAAAATAGTTATAATTGTTATCTTCTCTTGAAGTCATGAATACCATTTAATGTTCTTGAATAAAATTTTTCCCCTTTCCATTTACCTTTACATGTATCATACTGAAGAATATAACAATGTAAAAACAGATTAAGCCAAATGGTTAAAAGAAGGACAAAAAAACCTATGAGGATAAAATTGTCAATAAATTTAGAATTTACCAAATGAAAGTGAGATACAAAAATTCACTGAGAAAAATAATTCTTTAAAAATTAGAGTTGAATATAAATGGAAAGTAATAACTTTATGAGAAATCATGAAACAATAAAAGAGAACTAAATGAATAAAGTATAAGACAAAGCAAAAATCTTTAATTGAAATAATAAATTACTTAGGAAATACATTCAGTGGAGATAGTTTTGACTACCTGAATGCTTTGATAAAAAATCACTTAGATAACATCTTTCTAAAAACTATCAAGGAAAACTGCCTTAGAATCATTTGATAAAATAGATTTATCAATCACTACCTGAAAGAGATCCCCAAATGAAAAATTTCAAATTTGAAGACAGCTTGAATTGAAACCAATATTCAAATACCCAACATAATTGAGTATTCTTTTTTAAGAAAAAAAAGATGGATATCAAGTAAAATAAAATAAAATAAAATCCTTTAAAACTTTTTGAATAAAACAACAGAACAGAATGAATATTTGACTTTCAAATACAACACTCAGGAAACTATAAAAAGGTAAAAAATAAAGGACTAAATAAATTTAAACTTATATTCTTACATTCTTACATGTTATATTCTTTCATATGTCTGTAGTATGTAGAATATGAAGGCATGATATCTTAAAAATAAAAGGTAAGAGGAATATTCTGGCAGTAAAGGAAAAGGAGAAGTAAAATAGGATAAATTATCTCATATAAAAAGAGAAGAGAAAACTTTTACAGTGGAAGGAAAAAGGGGTACTAAGGGTGAGTGAGTCAACCTTTCTTTTATGAAAATTGGCTCAAAGAGAGAATACCATTCATTTTCAATTGGGTATAAAAATCTGTCTTACCCTCCAAGTTAGTGGGATGGGAAGGAGATCAAAGAAGAGGGGTGATACAAGGGATACCATATTGGGGAACATGATAGTTAGATGTAAAACAGTTTTGAAAAGAAACAGGGTGAAAAGAGAAAGACAATAAAATAAAGAGGAGAAATAGGATGGAGGGAAATAGCAATAATAATTGTGAAAAAATTGAAGCAAGGTTCTCTGATAAAAGTCTCATTTTTTAATATAGAACTGAGTCAAATATTTCAAAATGAGATCTCAAATGTTAAATGGTCAAAACTTACAAATAACTGTCAGAAATGAAGTAATCAACGGTTTCCATAGTCTTATCAAAACATGCTTTAGCTCACTATTGATTGGAGAAAATTAAATCAGTTTTGAGGTACTTCCTCATAATTATTATATTTGCTAAGAGGACAGAAAAAGAAAGTGACAAATGTTGAATGGGATGGGAAGGAATGATGAGATATCAGTATATTGTTAGGGAAGTTGTGAACTAATTCAATCTTCTGAGGGCAATTTGGAACCATGCCAAAAGGGTGCAAAACAATATATATCTTTTGACCTAGCAAGACCACTATTTGATTTGTTTCCCACAAGAGATATAAAAAGAAAGGAGAAGAAAAAGACATATATGAACAAAAATACAAAAGTAACTCTTTTCTTGTTGCAGGCACTTGGAAATTGAGGGAATGCTGTCAGTTGAGGAAAAGCTGAAGAAAATGTCAGATGTGATTAAGATGAAATACTATTGTGCTATAAGAAATGATGAATGGTATGCTTTCAGAAAGAAAAAAAAAACAACCTGGATTTATATAAGTTGATACAAAGGAAAATATATATTTTAAGATGATCAGCTGTAAATGACTTAGCTATTCAACTACTTTTAGTAACTACAAGGATCCAAGACAATTGAAGGAATTATGATGAAAAATGTAAACCATCCCCAGAAAAAAGAATCTGTGTTTTAATACAGATTGAAACATTTTTTTTTACTTTATTGGGGAAGTTTTTTTTTTTTTTTTCCCACAGTGTGATTATAATGGAAATGTTTTGTATGACTACACTTGTGTGGTCTCTCTCAAATTGCCTTCTAGATGATGGGTGAAGAAGTGAGGAAAGGGGATAATTTAAAACTCCAAGTTTTGGGAATGAACATTAAAAATTATTTTAAAATATAAATGGGGAAAATATTACCTAAACTTAAACAAAGTTTGGACCTTTCTTCAGGACTTTTGACTTTTTAAATCTACATTTAATTTTGAAGAAAAATCTTAAAGATTGAGCTAAGTGTTTATTGAATGAGGAATGCAACCTACCATGGAAGTTAACCTATCCCTATAATTTTCTCAATTTCTTAAGATTTATTATGATTTTCATAAGCCTCAAAAATTTAGAAAATACCAGTCAGGCTGCCTAGGTTTCCTATTGACTGAGTTACTTGAAATAGATTTTTCTGTATTGACATTGATAACAAAATATAGAGAAAAGCAGTAATAGTATCCTAATTATTAGAGAACAGTTAATAGAGGTAAAAATTTTTTAACACTCATAGATAGTTCTCAATGAGTCATTGGGAGAAGCAGAACTTCAGGGTGTCTGATAAAATATCAAGCAGTTTTAGTAGTTTTAAAATTCAATATGAACTAACAATGTTATATGGCAAGCCAAAAAAAGGTAATGTTATCTTATATGTTTTACTTGTTTGAAAAGTGTTTAGGTGAGATCAAATAGTAAGGTGAAAGGGCCTTGAATTCATTCTAAATGAAGTTCAGCTGAAGCAATTGAGGCTGTTTAGCCTGAAGTAGATAAGACTTGAGTGGGCTGACACATAATGGTTGTCTTTAACAATCTGAAGATCTGTCACATGGAACAAAGATAACAAAGCCATTATTCAGTATTTTCCCAAAAGAAGAACTAGTAGCAGTAGACAGAAGTTGAAAGAAGTAAACTTTGATTTTTTGTAAGGAAAAACTGTCTGTCATAGCCCCAAGGTGACACAATGAATAGGGTGTCATACCTTGAGAAAAGAAAGTCCTGAGGTCACAATAATAACAATAATAATAATAAATAATAATAAATAAATAATGTTTGTTGTTAATTTTCGAAGAAGACTATGACATTGGCTTTTGAACTAGATTTGAGTGAGGTGGGGTTGTGCTGTCACCAGTCTCACTCTCTCCTCCAGAACCATTTGGGTCTGGTTGTCAGATATGAGTCAAGACAATTGGATATGACTCTGGATGTGAGGCAATCTGTATTCAGTGACTTGCCCAAAGTCACACAGCAAGTATGAGTCAAGTGTCTGAGGCTGGATTCGAACTCTCTGTCCTCCTGACTCCAAGGTTAGTGCACTATCCATTGTGCCAAGGCAAACAGTGTAGTATTGTTGGGGAAGCACTAGATTTATAATCAGATCAGAGTTCAAAATTCTGCTGTATATTTATGAGTTTGATTAAGTCGCTTTTATCTTGGTCACAGTTTCCTCACACATAAAATGAGAGGCTAGAATATTAAAGAATCTAAGACCTGGGGGCAGCGCTAAGATGGTGGCAGCAGTACAGCTACTTTTGGCACTCTCTCCAAACTATTCCAAAGACCTTAAAATTATGACTCTAACTAAATTTTCAAGAGACAGAATCCACAGAAAGATCCAGTAAGGCAATTCTCCAGCTTAAGGTAACCTTGGAAAATAGTATGAAGGCCTTGCTCCATGGGGTTTGAGCACAGAGCAAAGTAGGTTCAGCCTTCTGGGAACAGCTCCAGATTGCCTGTGAGTGCCTGCTCCGGGCAGAAGAAGCAGTTTCCTGACCTGCACCCCAGGGAACACCAAGTACAACTTGGAAGATCAGCAGCGAGTCCTCTGCCAGTGTGAGCCCAAAGCCCAGGCCTTTCAGTTGTTCTACAGTTCAGCCCAGATCCCAAGAAACAGAAGCAGGCCCATAGAGCTGCCCAACCAGATTTATCTAGCAGCTACATCCTGAGTGCTCAGTCCACAGAAGATAAGGGAGTGGAGGAAGACTGCTGAGGTCTGTCCTCTGTCCCCGGGACAGGACTCTGGATATTTATCAATATTCAGATGCTGGTCACAGTCTGGGCCCCCCATAGAACAGGAAACCCCACACACAGCCTCAAGGCAGAGGGGTGTGCTAGTAGTCATTCAACAGACCAGGAGAACAGTCGGAGCCTCACATCCTTAGGTCCTTGCTCAAATACTCAAAAGCTCAGGAAGCACCCCAAAACTAGGCATAGGCTGGGGAAATGAGTAAACTGAAAAAAAGAACCTAGCCATAGACAATTACTTTCATCCAATGGAGGATCAAAATACTCAATTTGAACATGAGAAAGTCTAAGCTTCTGTAGCTAAAGACTCCAAGAAATGTGGAAGTTGGGTTCAGGCTATGAGAGTTCAAAAAAGGTACTGAAAATCAAATAAGGGAGACAGAAGAAAAATTGGGAAAAGAAATGACAAGAATTGCAGGAAAAAAAACATGAAAAGGAAGTCAACAACTTAGACAAGGAGATCGAAAAAAATTAAGAAGAAAAATAAATGTTAAAAACCAGCTTAGGTCAAATGGATAAAACAGTTCAAAAAGTTACAGAAGAGAAGAATGCTTTAAAAAAGTAGAATTGGACAGATGGAAAAGGAGATAAGAAAGCTCTCTGAAGAAAACAAATCCTTCAGATGTAGAATGGAGCTAAAGGAAGCTGATGACTTTGTGAGAAATCAAGACACTATAATTCAACACCAAAAGAATGAAAAACTCGAGGAAAATGTGAATATCTCATTAAAAAAACAACTGATCTGGAAAACAGATTAGAAAAGATAACTTAAAAATTCTAATAATAATAATAATCTAATAATAATGTAATAATAATCTGAAAATCATGGTCAGGAAAAGAGCTTTGATCTCATTTTAAAAGAATTTCTATAGGAAAATTGCCCTGATATTCTAGAAGTTGAGGGTAAAATAGAAATAGAGAGAATCTACTGATTTCCCTTGGAAAGAGATAAAAAAAACAATCCCCAGGAATATTTTAGCCAAGTTACAGAATTCCCAAGTCAAAGAGAAAATATTGCAAGCAGCCAGAAGGGCACAATTCAAATATTGTGGAGCTGCAATCAGGATTACCCAGGATTTAAACAGGATCTATATTAAGTGCTCATAGAGCTTAGAATATAATATTCTGGAATGCAAAAGAGCTTGGAATGCAACAGAGAATCAACTACCCAACTAACTGATTATCCTCTTCCAGGGGAAAAGAAGGATTTTCAGTGTAACAGGGGAATTTCAAATGTTCCTGTTGAAACAACCAGAGCTGAACAGAAAGTTTGATCTTCAAGTACAGGACTCAGGTGAAGCATAGAAAGGGTTAAATATGAGGGACTTGATGATGAACTGCATACATTCCTGCATGGAAGATCATACTGATAATACTAATATGAACCTTCTCATTTAATAGAGTAGGTAGAAGGAGCTTATATAGATGAGTCACAAGAGAGAGTTGAATTTGAAGATTTAATATATGTTAAAAATGAAGTCAATGGGTGAAAGGGAAATGTATTAGGAGTAAGAGAAGGGAGAGATAGAATAGGCTAAGATATTCCATATAAAAGATAATTTGTGTAGCTTTTGCATTGGCATGGGAGGGGGGGAGGTGATGGGGAATGAGGGAGCCTTCATCCTCATTGAAAATAGCTCAGAGAGGGTGTCTAGGTGGCACGGCGAATAGAGCACCGGCCTTGGAGTCAGGAGTAGCTGGGTTCAAATCCGGCCTCAGGCACATAATAATTACCTAGCCGTGTGGCCTTGGGCAAGCCATTTATCCCCATTGCCTTGAAAAAAAATCTAAAAAAAAGAAAAGAAAATAGCTCAGAGAGGAAACAGCATACACACTCAATAGGGTATAGAAATCGAAAACAAAAAGGAGAGAAGGATGATGGGTGAAGGGAAGAGGGGATGTGACAGAAGTTAGGGTTGATCATAGGTGAGGATAGTAAGATATAACACATTTTCTTTTTTACTTTTTGTAAGGTGGTTGTATTGGGTGATCTGTTTGGGACCACAGGACTGGGTGGTTGCTGGGTCTCTGGGGTGGGATGTAGCCATGTGGCCTCTTGTCCCCAGAGAAGTTGCTCTGTCCACTGCACCACTCAGCTACCCCACAGCATATGTGTAAAGAGGGACAGAGTGAAAGGAGAAAGAAAATATAGTATATAGTAACTTTTTTGAGGCAGTGAATCAGTTTCAATAAATACTATTTGTATATTACTTGTTTCTTAATCCTCTGAAGACTCACTTTTCCAATCTATAAAAATAAAATAATTTTAATATTACTTCAGGATGAGTACAGTATATCATAAAATATAAGGAACAATATGAATATGAGCTATTAAGAAACAACACTACAAAATTCATTTCACTATGGCATTCCATGTAGCTTTAGTTACTGCTCAGAAATTGTTTAATAAATCTACAGTAGATAATCATGTTCAATTACTTGGGAAGAGAGGGAAGTAATTTGTTCAATGTTTAATTTCTGTTACTGAAATTATAACAATGTGCTATATTCAGGATATATACCACCAAAAGAGGAGAGGAAGGGGAAAGTGGGAGAGAGAGTTCAATAAGAGAATCAATATAAAGGAAAAAAAGTTGAATGATCTTTCCTGATCTGCTGTAGAACAATTTGGTAACTAGTGTTCAGAAAAACAACACAATAAAATTAAGTGAAATACAAAATGAGTAATATAGAAATATGTTAAGCACAATTGTATATGTATAAATTTTACCAAATTGTTCACCCACAATGGGGAGGAGGGGAAGGAAGGGAGGATGATGAAAATGTGGAATTCATAAATCTGCAAATGGATGCATATAATTGGATAAAAAAATAACATTAAAAAAGGAAAAAAAATCTAAGCAAAATAAGTTAAGAGGAGATGTCTAAACTGTATCCACTGTAGAAATGGCTAAAAAGCTAGGCCACCTCAGAAGAAATCTACTTTAATGGAGAGGACAGCTCTGAACCTCAGAAATCTCTCCCTACTAAATCTTGTTCTTTGACCATTGATTAAGTATATCTCATTTTGTAATATGTGTAACTACCAATAGTGGACATAGGCAGCTCATAGGAACAGACACATGGAACTAGAAGAACATCAGAGGTCATCTTGTTTAATTTGTCCTTTTTTTGGAGAAATTCCTTTTTGAGAAAATTCACATGTAATAATAATAATAATAATAATAATAATCCATCTGTATAATTTCAAGTCTGATGTCATCAATTGGATAATAGTATGGTATTTTATGGTATAAAGTTGAAATAATTAGTGATACTAAAATCTTCAACTCCACTTTTGGAGGCTTATAAGAGGTGTGCATTTGGGTACATAAAAATTTCTATTTTCCTCAGAGTTGTCATCTGTAAAAAGTGAGATGGCAATAGTTCCTCAAAAGTTTGTTACAAGATAAAATGAGAAAAAATATATGTAAAGTTTTTTTGTAAACCTTAAATACCAACTAATGAAGTGAAATGACTCTTCACTGATAATCTTCAAGCAGTGACTGAATGAATACTTGCTAGTTATACTGAAGGTGTTTTTTATTTAGGTATAAATGAACTAGATAGCTTCTCACACTCATATCTGCCTTGAGATTATGAGAGTATTACCATGCTCTCTCTATCCACAGTACTTTGAATATTGCAGAAACATAATAAATATGAACATTTCACAAAAACTCAATTAAAAGGGGCTAAACAGTTTGAATCATTCTGTGATACAGATCTATGCTTAGTTCATGGTAAAAATGTAAATTCTTACAATTCAAAGTACATAAAGGTTCATTTGTATAATTTGAAGAAAAGACTTATTATTCTAAAATTTTCTTATTAAATTAGAGATTAGCTAGAATGAATCAATTGGTTATGATGATTCATATCCCAAGGCTATTAGACTTAACTATTTTCTTTATAATATAATATAATATATCAATGTAAGACATTGGTAATAATAATAATAATAAAGACCTTTATTACTATTACAATTATTATTATTGTTATTATTATTATCATGCTTTAAATTCTAAAGTCAGGATGATAGTTAAAATAATAATTAATATATGATATATGATGATAATGAAAAGAGAGTAGTTCAAGTGAGAGATGAATAAAACATTACATAGAAGTAAAATAATGACCTTCAGGATGCTATATGGGAACTTTACACAAAATACTTCTTTGCAGTATATACTCTTTCAGAGTAAAGGCCATATCTTCTAACTTAAAAGACTTTCTGATCCATCTGTTATAGCAGTAGCAGTAGCAGCAGCAACAGTGTCACCAAACACATTTAGATTTTATAGTTATTGCTCACCTAAACTAGGTAAATGCATAAATACAAATAAGACTTAGTTTTTGTCATCAAGAGACATGCCATACACATAATAAGGGAGTAATATAAATATTTATACATATGTGTTTATACCATTTATGAATACATATACATATGCTTTCGTATATGTGTATGATATGCAATGATTTTATTTTATTTTTCTAATTACATCTAAAAACATTTTAATATAATTTTAATAACGAGTTCCAAATTTTCTTCTTCCCTTCCTTTATCCCCTCCTTCAGGAGGTAAGCAACTTGATATAGATTATAAATATGCAGTCATGCAAAACATTTCCTTGTTGTTTCCTTGTTAGTCATGTTGTGAAAGAAAACATTAAAAAACAATAGAATCAAAGTTTAAAAATATGTTTTTATCTACTTTCTGACTATCAGTTCTTTCTTGGGTGCAAATGGCATATGTTTTAAAACATAAAATCTTCGGAATTATCTTAAATCATTATATTTCTGAGAATAGTTGTCATTCATAGTTGATAATCATACATTATTGTTGTTATTATTTACAATATTCTCAGGTTCTGCTCACTTTGCTTTATATCAGTTTATTTGTTTTACTTGGTTTTCTTAAAACCATCCAACTCATCACTTCCTGTACCAGATTAGTATTCCATCACAAGTATATATCACAACTTCTTCAGTCCTTCCTCATTTAATAGGCATTCCTTCAGTTTCCAATTATTAGCCACCACATAAAAACTGACATAAATATTCTCCTACAAAATAAGTTCTTTTGGGGGTAGCTAGGTGCAGTGGATAGAGCACCGACCCTGCAGTCAGGAGGACTGAGTTCAAATCTAGCTCAGACACTTAATGATTACCTAGCTGTGTGATCTTGGGCAAGTAACTTAACTCCATTGCTTTGCCAAAAATGGGATACAGACTAGTAAATGGTAATGTAGGATCAAAGATTCTAGCATTTTCTAGTCCTTTGAACATTGTTCCAAATTGCTCTTTTTATTTGATGGATCAGTTCACAACCCCATCAATAAGTCATTAATGTCCCAATTTTTCAACATCCCTTGCAACTATTTTATTTTCTTTTACTGCTATGTTAACCAATACAATAATTGTGAGATACAACTTCGAGTCATTTTCATCTGTGATTCTCTAATAAATAGTAATGTAAAGCATTTTCATATGATAATAGATCATTTTGAATTCTTCTAAAACTGTCCATATCTTTTGACCATCTATTAGTTGGAGAATGACTGGTATTCTTACATATTTGACTAATTCTCTATGTTTGAGAAACGAGACCTTTATCAGAGAAATTTGCTGTAAAGTTTTCCCCATACCTCCAATTTTCTACTTTATTTCCAATCCTGACTGCAATGGCTTCATTTATGAAATTTATGAATTTATGTATTCAAAATCATCCATTTTACTTCCCCTAATCGTGTTTTTAAACATAACATCTTTGAAATTGTCTTGGATCCTTATATTGCTGAGAATAGATAAGTACAAAGTTCTCTTGTTTTTATCATAAATCCATTATCCATAGCTCTGACAAGGAAGATATTTCATGTTGCCCTAATTTGTTTATAATATTACCTTTTATATCTAAATCATATATCCATTTTTGACTTTCTCTTGGCATAATATCCTGGGTGAGATATCACTGTATATATAGTTTATTCCAAATAGTATTTCAATTTCCCCAAAATTTTTGTCAAATCATGTTTTCTGGTTGCCAAATCTGGACTTTTTCGATTTGAATTACTATGGTTACAATTGTACATTGTGTATATAGTCTATTCTATTGTTTCACTATGCTATTTCGTAACCAATATGAGATTATCTGGATAATTACTGCCTTGCAATGCAGTCTGACATCTTTATTACAGAAGGGATGAAGGAGGGCCATTTTCTTTCACACATTTTTCATAGATCAACTTGATTTTCTAGAATATTTCTTCTTCCAGATATTTTATGTTATTTTAATTTCTATAGCTTACAAACACATAAATTTGATATGCATGACACTGAAAAAGTAAATTAATTTTGTTATAATTGTCATTTTTATTATATTGTCTCAATCTACCTATTGGAAATTAATGTTTTTCCTGGTTACTTCTTTTAACTAGATTTATTTTTGCTTTCCCTTCATCTGAAATCATGATTGCTACTGTTGCTGGAGAAATCCAAAAAAACCTGTCAGAGGATTGCTGTCACCAATGATAAATCGAGAGATGAAAATTGGGTGTTTTTCTCCTCCTGGAGAAACAGTAAGCACTGAGAGAGGCAGGGGGTAGAGAGGGAGGGAGGGAGATGGAGAGAGAGAGAGACAGAGAGGAGACACACATACACAGACAGAGAGACAGAGAGAGAGAGGGAGAGACAGAAAGATACAGAGACAGAAAGAGACAGAGAGACAGAGAGTCATTCTTGCAAGGTGAAGGTAGGGTGAAGAAAGTGGGATAAAAAGGGACTTGCACTTTTCTTCCAGACTTAAATGTTGTTCTGCAATGGGTTGGACAGGGATGGCATTTGGGTAGTGGTTCCAGGTGTTCTCCAATAGATAAGATGTGTTTTAGTCCATCCTGTCCCAATATACATGACCTCTAAGTCCAACATGTCATTCCTGCCATACCAGTATAAGCCTGATTCATCAATGACTAAGATCAGGTAGCTGGAAATCAGCTAGAGGAAGCTAAAGGAAAGGGGAGCAAGCCAAGGCTACTCCCATCCTGGAATGGAGTCACTTGAACAAGAGAGTTTCCCAGATAGGTTACAAATAATATTTTTCCTTCCACAAAATTTACTAATCACAATTATCTACTATGTTCATAACTCCCTGCATCACTACAATTCCCCCTTCCCCATTTTTTAAACCTCAACTGGAGCATAATAGATTATGTTCCAGCCCCTTACCTATACTCCATGTTTGTCTCTGCTTCAAGTGTCTTTCTTGTAAACATCATAATGTCTGATTGTGCTTCTTAATTCACTTTACTATCTTGAATCTGTTTTATGGCTTTGTGTACGTATCCCATTCACATTCTTGGCTATGATTATCTACTGTGTATTTCCTCTCTATCCTTTGTCCCCTCTCCTTATACTTCTCTCTTCTTTTACCTTGACAGTTTCCAAAAATCTGTTTTGCTTCTGACCTCTGCTTTCCCCAATCTATCCTCCCTTCTATTAGTCCCCCATTTCTATTATCCCCTTCCCCTCCTATGGCCCTTCAGGACAGTACAGATTTCTATACACACCTGAGAGTGTATGTTATTTCCCTTCTTGAGTCAATTCTATTGAGAGTAAGATTCAAATATTACCTGTTACCCCACATCCTCCCCCTCACAATAAAATATTTTCCTTACTTAACTCTCTTATATGAGATAATTTACCCTGTTCTTTCTTTCTCTTTCTCCTTCTCCCAGTGCATTTCTTTCATAACCTTTGTATTTATTTTTTTAATTCATCCCATCATAGTCACACTCATTGTCACACTCATATTCACACTCATGTTCTCTGCCTATGCATACTCTTTCTAACTGTCCTAATAATGTGAAATTTTAAAGAAATTACAAATATTAAGTCCCTTATGATTTCTCTTTTGTGTTTACTTGGTATATTTCTCTTGAGTCTTCTATTTAAAATCACATTTGCTTTTCAGTTCTTTTTTTCATTAGCAATATTTTTTCATTAGCAATGCATGAAAGTATTTAATTTAATTTAATATCCATTTCCCCCCTGAAGGATTATGATTCATTTAGATGGGTTAGTGATTTTTGGTCGTAGACCTAGCTTCTTTGTTCTCTGAAATATCACATTCAGAACACTCTTACCTTTAACATAAAAGTTGCTAAATCTCATATTATGCTTACTGTTAATCCTTGATATCTGTCTTTTTTCTGGACATTTGCAATATTTTTTCAATCCCAAAGTTCTGGAAGTTGACTTTAACAAAATTCACTCTGATGGATTCTTTAATCTATAGTTTACCCTCTGGTTCTCAAATATCAGGTCATTTTTTCTCAATAATTTCTTGAAAGATGATATTTAGTTTTTTTTCTGATATTGCTTTCAAGAAGTTCAATAATTCTTAAATTATTTCTTCAGGATCTGTTTTCAAGGTCAGTTGTTTTTTCCAATTTTTTTTTATTTTTTTCGTTTTTTTGATTTTGTTTTATTGCTTCTTGATGTCTCATTAAATCATTTGCTTCCAATTATACAATTCTAATTTTTAAGTAGTCATTTTTTTCAATGAGTTTTTGTTCTTATTTTTCAAATTGGCCCATTCTGTTTTCAAGGTATCCTTTTCTTCAGTGGATTTTTTCCTCTTTTACATTGCCCAGTTCTGTTTTTTTAAAGTATTATTTTCTTCTGTATTATTTTGTTTGCTTCTTTGCAAAAGCTACTGATTTCATTTTACACAATTTTCTTGTATCACTCTCATTTTAATTTTTTTCTTTATTTGATTTTTAAAATTCTTTTTTAAGCCTTTCCAGTAATTTTTATGGAACTGTGATCAATTCACATTATGCTTTGAAGTACTGTGATTTTATATGGTAAAGTATTTTTTTTGTTGTTGTTTCATATTTTCAGCATCTTTTTTACATATAGCTTTATTTTAAAGTTAAGCTCTTCTTTCAGGTTGGAGAGTCCATTGTCTGAAACTGCAGGTGTTTTTTTGCTGGGTTTGTAGATTTTTGGGGCTTCTAAGGTGGTGATTACTGCTCTCATCCTGTGTTCTGGATTGTAAAGAGAATTCTTCTCTACCCTGGAATTGTGACTCCTTCTAATGTTATGAGATTACAACCAAGAACTGTGTATGGGTAATGCAATAGAGGCTTCCACCTAGTGTCAGCAAAGGGGTCTCCTTCAATCTTTTTTCTAGATTGATCTACCAAAGGTGCTCCTGAACTACTTCTAGGACCTGCTAATAGAATCCTGGCAAGATCTGTGCTTCATGATCTGAAATTGACTCTTTTTTTTGAGGTTTATGCAAGGCAAATGCAGTTAAGTAGCTTGCCCAAGGTCACACAGCTAGGTAATTATTAAGTGTCTGAGACCAGATTTGAACACAGGTACTCCTGACTCCAAGGCTGGTGCTTTTATCCACTGCACCACCTAACCACCCCTGAGATTGACTCTTGATGCAAATCATGACTCAATGGATAGAGACCTTTCCTGACAACCTCCTAAGTTGTTATGAGTTAGAAATTGTTTGTACCCATCTTTTAATTTTTTTTCCTGTTCTACCACTCCAGGATTTAGTTTGAGGCATTACCTTAAAGTTGTCTGGAGAGAAAGTTGAAAGAGCTCCAATAAATCACTGCCTTTATTCTGTCCTCTTGACTCTGACTCTCAATAATTATATTTAAAGTGATATATTAAGTTCAACATAATTTCAATGAAGAGAATGATTTTTGAGGCTAATGGCATTTTGGAAGGTTTCATTGAGTAGGGGAAACTTAAGCTAGGAGCTAAACAATGAGAAAGACTTATACAAGTGGCAAATAGGAAAGATCTTCCAAGCAGAGCAGAAGATGCAAGATTAGAATTTGCTTGATATTTTTTTTGAGGAAAAAAAGAATTGACCCTTTTTGGAGAAAATAATTCATGAGGAGGAGTAGGTAAGTGGATAGGTAAGTGATCCTTTAGAGATCATGGTAGAAGTATTAACCTTGAAAAATGGGGAACTTTTTAAATAGGGGAAATTGTACTTGTAATAAATCTCTCACAAGGCAATTATAAAAATTTGCAAACTTAAAGATACTAGTATATGTATATGTATGAAGAAATTTGTTATTATATAAAGCAAATCATATAATTTTTAAACTACAAATAATCCAGAAAAAACATGAAGTACAACTCCATTTTAAGAAAAATGAGGTGCAGCAGGTTTAAATGAATTGCCCAAGGTCAGAGTGCCAGTTAGTAACAGAGCTCAGAATGGAGTCCAACTCTCCTCCTTCCTAACCCATTGTCCTTGTGCTTATTCCATTCTACTTCTCTGAGGTAGGCAGTCATTGAAGGTGGCATGGAAAGACATTAAGAGCAAAATTGGTAAATGAGCACTCAAAAATGCAAATTAATCATAATGCCATTATCCAAAAAGGAGCAAAATAAAAGTGCATTTCAGTGTCCATGAAAATATCCCTGCGATTTTGGCAGAAGCTTTTAATAACAGCAGAGTGACATAGAAAGTACAATGTTAAAAATTTTCTTGCTTAACCTAGGTGTTTAGGTGGTTAATTTCCTCGTCATTTAACTTAGGCAACCTATATTTTTGTAAATATTCATCTATATCATTTAGATTATCAAATTTATTCACATACAGTTGGGCAAAAGAGTTCTGAATTATTACTTTAATTTTCTCATCATTGGTGGTGAGTTCACATTTCTTCTTTCTTTTTGTTTAATCAAATTAACCAAATATCTATCTATTTTATTGTTTTTTTTTCAGAAAACCAACTTTCGGTTTTATTTATTAGTTAAATAGTTTTCTTTCTTTCAATTTTATTAATTTCTCCTTTAATTTTTAGAAGTTCTAATTTGGCATGTGACTGGGGTTTTTTAATTTGTTCTTCTAATTTATTTATTTTTAGTTGCATGCTCAGTTCATTGATTTCCTCCTTCCTATTTTATACATGTAGGCATTTAGAGATGTAATATATACCTTAATAACTATTTTGGCTGTATCCCATATGTTTTGGTATGTTGTCTCATTATTTCCATTGTCTAGGATATACTCATTAATTCTAACTACAATTTGTTGTTTGATCTAATTGTTCTTTAAAATGAGTTCATTTAGTTTCTAATTAGTTTTAGAGGTTTCTCTCCATGGTCCATTATTGTGCTTTATTTTTATTGCATTATGGTCTGAAAAGGAAGTATTCAATATTTCTGCCTTTCTGTATTTGATGTGAGGTTTTAATGCCCTAATACATGATCATTTTTTTGTAGGTGCCATATACTGCAGAAATAAAGGTATATTCCTTTCTATTCCTCTCCAGTTTTCTAGAAATATCTATAATATCTAGGTTTTCTAATATTCTATTTACCTACTTAACTACCTTCTTGTTTATTTTATGATTACATTTATCTAATTCTGAAAGAGGGGGATGGCGTCTCCCACCAGTAGAGTTTTGCTATTAATGTCTTCCTGTAACTCGTTCAATTTCTCCTCTAAGAATCTGGATAGTATTTGGTTTGCTGCATGTATGTTTCGTATTGAAATTGCTTCATTATCTATGAAACTTTTTAGGAGGATATAGTTATCTTCCTTACCTCTTTTAATGAGATCTAGTGCAGCTGCTTTTTCTGAGATAAGGATTACTACCCCTGCCTTTTTCACTTCAGTTGAAGCATAACATATTCTGCTCCAGCCTTTTACCTTTACTCTATCTGTATCTCTCTGCCTCAAATGAGTTTCAACAGATTAGTCCTGGGTCCTCACCCCACTGTCCCTACACTGTCTCTCTGCTCTCTACCCACTGCTTCCCTATCTTCCCCTGAGACAGACCTTGTTGGTAGATATTCTTCTCCTAGGTTCTTTAACTTTTGTGAATCCAAATTCTGTTAAGAGTCTTGGTTCATGTTAGTTGTAAGAGAAAGCCAAGAGAACTTAAGAAAAAGTCCCCCAAATTAAGTATTTTTTAAAAAATCCCTCACTTCCCCCCCTCCAATATTTTCCCATTAAATAGCTATGGTCTGTTCTATTCTTTGTATATCTGAGAACTTTTCTTGACTGTTGTTTATTTGTGGAATTCTTTCTACCTTATCAACTCTTCTTATCCACTTTCTCTTCTCTACTTCTTGGGTTCCCTAGATTTCTTCAAGTTCCAACTAAAATCTCACCTTTTTTAATCCTCTCAAATGTAGTGCCTTACATCTTTTTATTATTTCTTGTTAAGTCTCTGTTAGTTTTTTTTTGGGGGGGGTAGGTACACATTTTCTTTTATATTGTTATTACATTGGATTGTGATATCCTTAAAAGCAGCTACCATATTTCATATATTGCCTTTTTTTGTAGCCTCCAAAGGCTGTTCAATAATGCCTGTCCTATATTAGCACAGTGACTGTCCCATAATAGACCCATAATAAATACTAATTTACTGAGATTGCAGGCTTTGAACAGGAAAGGTATAGTGATGATGTGGTGTTTATCACTATTTTAAAATGTCAGAGTACATTTGAAGAGATGTACTAAAGGGATCAACTGAGATCAGTTCACAATATGTTGTAGTGTAAAAAAGATATTAATAATGTATTTAATATATTGATAATTTATAGCTGAATGCCAATTTTGACCAGAGTTGTGGGAATAATAAGCCTGTGAAACCTCTTTTTGGGTTAGAAATTAATTCATATTGGGGCTTCTCTTTAATTTGTAAAATAAAAAAAATGCTACATTCTATGCCAATAATTGTAAGAAGCTTGATTTCCTCCTCTTCTTATTCCATTATCATATGCAATGTTTTTCAACATCAAGTCAGGACAGCCAAGGAAACAAGAAACAGACAATGTGTTTGTAAACAAGGGAATTCTATGTTTGATGTTAAGACATGAATTTACCATAAATATCACAAAAAAATTGAATAGGAATATAGCCAGTTAAGCCATTTGTATCTAGCTGTGAAATATCTCATGTTGCTGATATTAAAAAAAGAGGGGGACATCTGCATGGGAAAAAGAGAAAACAACATCATGGAAGAGTAAAAAAATGTTGAAAAGTGTAAATCAAAGAAAGATAAAACTAATGATACTTTAGCAATGAATTAAAATTTGCATTACAGTAAATGTGTTCATTGGGCAAAATTCTGTTCTAGTCATGAAGATTCAGAAATGGCAAGTAGCAGTGTGGGATTTCTGCTTTTGAAATTTTTTTATTGCATGTTCCTTGAAGGAGGTCTTTCAGTCAATTCCAGGACTTGGTAAAAAAATTCTAGTTTATAGGTAGGAGGATCCAGCTCTATCACTTATAAGGGTTGAATAAACCATTTTCTATTTACTTCAAAGTAATATTATTATAGTCAGTCAAGAACTATTTAGTAAGTGTCTACTATGTGTGCTAAGCCCTGGACACATAATAAATAAAAATGAATAAATTTTTACTTACAATGAGCTTCTATTCTGATGGAAGATATAAGTATAATATATCTTTCTTATCTATATATAGATATACAATCATATACTCACATATTGTCTTAAATACATATATATATTCAATATTTGGGAGTTTTTGCATATACATAGCATACTAGGTGGTACAGTAGATAGAAAACTGACTTTGGGGTCAAGAAGTCAAGAGTTATAATCCAGTCTCAGAAAATTCACACTTACTAGCTATGTGACCTTGGGCAAGTCACTTAATCCTGATTGTCTTGCATCCAGGACCTTCTTCTGTTATTCTGATCCATATCTGGCCACTGGTTCCAGATGGTTGTGGAGGAGAAAGTGAGGCTGGTGACTTAGCACAGGAATACCCCACTCAAATCCAATTCATGTGCATGCCATAACATTACCTCCCTGACATCATGGTCTTCTTCAAGAATGAAAGATAAACATCATTATCATCATCCAAACACCTAAGCATGCACCTAATTACATAGATGACTTTGAAATTTGAAGCTCTTTCATATCCCTTCCCATTTTGGAAAGATTGTAAAAGTAAATATTAATGCTTATTCAAATATAAGCAATTAATACCATTCAGTTGAATTCTTTTTTCCTTCTGAAATTAATCAATTAGGTCAATTTCTGAAAAAATGTTTAATTATTGTTATTCTACAACCTTCTTTGTGTCATTATTTTAATACAAAGTACTATTAAATAGCCTATAAATATTGGTATGTGATAGAGTCCATGTGAAATTAAGAGAAGTGATGGCTCATAAGATTTTTTCCTAAGTACAACCTTTTAAAAGGAAAGGTTTGTTTTATTCTTCCTCCTCTTATTTTACCATTCTTCTGATCACAATCAGGAAAAACCCTATTATTTTTTGCAGAACAATAGTTGTTTCATGTCTAAAATTCCAATTTATCCAAGTCAGCATACCAAACAACAAATTCCAAGTTTCAATTTCACTGACATTAAGAATGTGCAATTGTGTGTTTTGAAACTGAGCATATTTCATTTATTCCATGACTTCGTCTATTTCTAGTATGAAAACAAAAAGGATATAAAAATATAACAAGAACAAGACTGATGGAAAGTATATGGATTTTCTGGACAAAATAAAATGAGTTTACATAATCAAAATTAGCGTAAGCAATTCTGATATTACTTCTATGAAGTACAAAAAGTCTAAATATATATGGGATGCATATTAATATGCATAATACACTGAAGGATTTCTTTTTTCCTTCTCTGGACTCAAAGTTCTAGTATTCATAAAAGTTTTATTTAATTCAGAATGATGGCTTACAAAATGAAACCTTTAATCAATTAGAAAATCAAATTCCCAATCCATAAAATGTAATCAGTCATTCAAGAAAAGATATTCAGATGAATAAGTAATAAAGTTTGGCTTCTAATTAGAGTAGCCTGTATTTCCTGATACACTTACATATCCAAGATATTTTCCAAACCAGATTGTTTTTAGAGCTTAGCAATATTTCTGTCATATGATTTAGGAGAAGATTTGCAAGTAAAATGTTATTTTTTTAAAAATCTACAATAGTAAATTAAAGCAGTAGTTTCTTTTAAATATTTATAAGTGGTGCCTCTCTGAGCAATATTGAGAACTAGGATAATTGACACACTGGTTTTCTACTGCTAAACAATTACAATAATTTGTCCTAGGTGCTTCTTAACATGATTTTTTTTTAGTTTCCATTTAAGCCCTATTTAATTGACACTGATATCCTTTAATAACTATCAAGCAAACTCTATGGAAAATAATAACATAGTACCAAGGATATAATAGTAATATTTAACTGCAGTCTATTTTCTAATCAACATATGTAAAATTCCATAGCTAAATAGAACTTAGAGATGGAAAAGACCCACATGATAATCTAGCTTATAATTTTTCTCACAATTTTTTAGTCAAAATGTTTTTGGACCCAAAGAAATTTTTTTTTTCCATATATCCATATAAGGTACTTCCATGTACCCATAAAAATATCTTGTTTTGAGAAACAAGTAAAATATTAAATAAAATTAAATAGTTAAAAGTTTATACAGTGAAGAAAGTTAAAAAATCCTTTTCTAAATTTCCATATCATAACTTGTCATGCTGAGGGGCAGTTAGTATTTGTAGATAACTGACTTCAAAGGGAGGAAGAGAGAGAGAGCCTCAATGACTGAAAAATCATTTAATCTTTCATTGCCTAAGGCAACTCTCTAATAAGAGTAGAGCAGAAGTCAAGGTGCATGACAGAAAGAATTTCTCTCTTAGAGTTTCCTATGCTGGTGACAGGAAAAGGGAAAAGAATAAGTATTTATGTTATTATTAACATCTATTCTGGGCAAGGTACTATGTGGAGTGCTTTTCAAATATTGTTTCATTTGTTACTCAAACAATGCTGGGAGGTAAGTACTGTTATCTTCATTTTACAGCAGACTTTTGATTATTTGTAATGAGTACCTGAAACTGAATTGGAACCCAGGTCTTTCTGACTCTGGATCCAGGACTTTATCCAATAAGACATTGACACCTAGCAATCACAAGTCTGGTCAACATCAAATCAAAACCAACCAACCAACCAACCAACCAATTTAACAAAAAAATTAATAGTTATGACATACCATTTATTTCAAAAAAACTTTCATTAATCAAGTATATTCATCTTTTGATCAATAACCTTGTTTATTTATTTCTCTGACAGCATAAAAAGGGTCTCATCCCTTCCCCCTCTCCCATTGAATACTATTTAAATAATAAAACCACCAACAAAAATAAGACATTTTTTCTTCCCATGGACTTTCACCCAAAGTTTATCTTAGGTTATTATGAGGTCCTCATGACAAAATTTGTTTTCTTTTGATTGAAAGCAGTTAAATTTTTTTCTAAAGCAAAATAATCTATTTTATGTTTATATTCATGCATTATAATTTATTTATTTTGACTTAGATTTGAAATTGTGTTGGTGATATTCAAATAATTTTTTGTGCACCCTGCCCTGCCATTAGTAGCAGTAACAATAATGATGATAAAGGACCTGCATGTACAAAGATATTTATAGCAGCTCTTTCTGTGTTGTCAAAGAATTGAAAATTGAGGAAATGCCTATCAGTTGGGGAATGGTTCAACAAGTTTTGATATATGAATGTAATGTAATACTATTGTTCTGTAAGAAATGATGAGCAGGAAGATTTCTGAAAAACCTAGGAAGACTTAGATGAACTGATGCTGATGGAAGTGAGCAGAGCCAGGAGAACTTTGTACATAGTAACAGTAACAATATGTGATAATTAACTATGTTTCATTTAGCTCCTTTCAGCAATACAGTGTTCCAAGAAAATTCCAAAAGGTGCATGATGGATAAGCTATTCATATCCAGAAAACTATAGAATTGAATGCAGATTGAAACATGTTATTTTCACTTTTTTTGTGGCTTTTCACTTTTTCTTTGTTTCTTCTTTCACAATATGACTAAAGTGGAAATATGTTCAACATGACTGTACATGGGTCACATATCAAATTACTTGCCATCTTGGTTATGGAAGAGGGGAAGGAGGGAAGGAACAAATCTGAAACTCAAAATCTAATAATAGTAAATGTTAAAAGTTACCTTTGCTAGTAATTGGAAAAAAATAAAATAAATAGAATAAAAACAAAAAGAACAATGATAATTATAAAACTTTAAAGTGAGCAAAGCACTTTATAGACATTTTGCCTTTCACGTACATATAAATGAAGGATAATGTAATATATAGAGATCTTCATTGTCATCATAAACTACAATTATATTACTCTTTAAGGTATATAAAGTTGTACAAATATTATATGATTCTCCTAATAACCTGTATAGCAGGTGCAGTTATTATCGCCATTTTAAAGATAGGTAAACTGAGACAGACAGAAAAAACCTCTGCCTGGTTTCTTGTGAGAATAAAGTGAAATATTTTTTGTAAATGAGGTTTGCCACAAATACATATGTGTGCATGTGAATATAGGCAATTATTCATATCTGCTACATATAAATATATGCTACTTACGTTATAACTCCTCTTACTATAAGTTCCTTACCCCTTTCTAGTAAAAAAAAAACTATAATGAATAAAAGCTTTCACAGTCAATTAAAAAATTAGAGAGTAAATATAATGCCTATCATTATAGACATTGTATGTGAAAAATAGCATAGCTAAACCTCTAGCTTCTGAAAGAAAGAATTCAATTGCCATGATCTAAAGGAGTCTTATTAGGTTGCTAATTATTTTCCACAGTTACATTTTTTCAGAACATTAAGTTAGTGGCTCAATGGATGGCCTCAATATCAAAGAACATCTGGTTTTTAATCCCATTTCTGAGATATACTGGTGTTATTCTGGGCAAGCTGGGTAATCTTTTGGTTCCCCAACTTATGTTCTATGATTAAATTTTGGAACAGATACTTATTTATATCAATAAGGAAAGTTGGAGGTACATTTACAGAGTAGGTCATAGGTATAGTTTAAAAATATTAAGATATTCTATTAAAATAAAATTTATTTAATAGCTAATGTGAAATTTTCTACCCTGATCCTCACTGCTGTCCAGTCAGGTATATTACATCTTACTCTTCCCCTAGGGCTCTTTATTTGGGAGTATCTAGGCTTTCTCCTGCGTGGTATAGTGGATATGGTACTAGTCAGACACAAGGGAACCTTGATCAATCTATTTGACCCAATTTGCCTCAGTTTCCTCATCTATAAAATGAACTGGAGAAGGAAATAGCAAACCACTCAGTCAGACATGACTCAAATGACTGAATAACAGAAAGTTTTTCGGAAAATGGTTCAAGTATCTATTAATGGTGCTCCCTCAACTGTAGAAGTAGGTTTCATATATTCACTAACATTGATGTTTGTCCTTCATTCTTGAAGAAGACCATGACGTCAGGGCTAGGCGATATCAAGACAAACAAGTGAATTTGATTTTAAAGAGGGGATGCTGGGCTAAGTCACCAGCTTCGCTTTCTTCTCTGGAGTCATCTGGGTCCATTGGCCAGTTATGAATCAGGATGACATGAGATGGCTCTGAATTTGAGGAAATCAGGATTAAGTAACTTGCTAATACATATCTGAGTGTCAATTGTCTGAAACAGGAGACTCCTGTCCCCCTGACTCATTAACATGTTAGTTGTTTCAAAGAATATTTAATTCAAATGCATAATCACCTACATACAAACTTATTACCTTACATGTGGGACTTTCCTTTCCCATTGTGCTATCTCAGTCTTTAGGCAAGGAAAGGAGACATAGGTTCACAGCTAGCTCAATTCAGATAGAAAGCATTTTCAAATTTCAAGTCCAACATTCCCCTCAAAGAGGCTCAGGTTCTAGGCACCCTGACTTCTCTCATCTTTTCTTCTGGACCACCTGGATGCAGAAATTGTTAGAAACCCTGACTTTAAGATTTCCATATATTTAACTCTTGTATCTGGTTGGGATTCTTCTGTATGCTCCTAGAATGGACAGAAACAGAAAAATCCAGGTCAATTTCTTGGTCATAGGGTAAAAAAACATTGGGGGGGGGGGTGGAAGAGTACACCTCCTTCCACTTTCTGGTTCAGTTTATGTTTCCCAGTTATGAGCTTCATTCAATATAGGCAGCAGGAAAGGATGTGCACTTTACAAAGGACAGTTGTCTTTCTTTTTAAAAATAAGACCTTTCTGGTTAAAAAAACAATCACATCAACAGGTAGGACCCAAAAGATGCCAGGTCCCTCTATTTCAGGAAATCTGCTCATGTCCATGTCAATTACCTTACATTAAACTGAGGAACATTCTTTGTTATTTTATAATAAATAGTGCCATAAAATTTAAATATTTTCCACTAGCATATTTCTTTCTTTAACTACATGATGGTTTCATTAGAAATAAAATAAGGTTCAACCACAACTAAAAACACTGTCTCGATTGAATTTGGAGTAATATAATTTTTAACCACTGTCAATTATCTAGATCTTCTCAAGTGGTTATATCCTGTCCAAATAAAAATATCTTATGTTCAGAATGTTTTAAGAATACAAGGTCTATATGATATTTGTCTTCAACTCTACTGTATGCAATAAACATAGTGGATTTTTTCATGACTTGAATCTTTTATATGAAGTATTTCTTAATAAGTTCCTTGCTGTCCAAAAATAAGATTTCTTTCTTTTCTTGTTCTTTTGGTATGGAATGCTACTTAATGCCACTTTATGTATATCTTCTAATTATGATCATCTTTTGTCCTATGCAAAAATAGCAAATGTATATACATATATGTATATATATGCATATATATTGAGAGAGAGAGAGATGTGTATATGAATATAATTAATAGTGTGCTCAGGACCATAAAAGAAGAAAAGAAAAAAAAAACTTACCAAGGAAAGCATACAAATAAGACAAACAGCTTACATTAAAAAAAACAACATCTGAGTTGTTCTCAGCAGCAGAAAATTCCATCACCTCTTTCATTGCATGGTTCTCCTCCTGTCTCCCATCTCCCCCCTCATATATTCTTGGTGGTCTCTCTTGGTACATAAAAAAGGAGGGAGGCATTTGATGAAGATAACAGTCTAAATAAACAGCCTAAACATCTTCACTTATATTTGCAAAGTCACAACCTCCTTCATTTATTGTACCAGTAGTGCTTCTTTTGGAAAACGCTGTATAATAGATGATTCATATTTACACCTGATAGTGAAGATTAATGAAACCAGGTCTTAGGAACAGAAGGTCAAGTGTATATTTTCCAGTACTCTGAAAAGCTTCTCTGTTTCTCCCTCAAAATGAAGTCATGAATACTGAGCTAGCATTTATGCTAAGCCTCTAGCTCCCAAAAAGAAAAAAAAGCACTACAATTTAGAACTCATTTTAAATAAAAATTGGAAAATTGAAACTCGTAGTTTATGGACTTTACTCCGCCTTTCACTACATAGATGAATCTTAGTTTGCCTGTCTGTAACATGAGGGAGTTTTATTATTTTATTTTCAATGGCTGTTGTGGCCACTGCTTTGGCTTAAAAATTGTATGCATCTTTGTTTCCAACATCATAGTCTTGTATATAGCAAGTTATAAAGCAACAGAATGGGGGTCACAGAAATGTGAGTTTGAACCTTTTCCTACAAATATAGCAATTTACGAAGTTCACAGAAAAAAAGATAGATGTTGCCAGATTTGAGGGCACAGTCAGAAGACTGTCTCTTGACTAGGTATAATCCTCCACATTGTCACATGAAGTTCCATTTGGAAAAGAAAATGGGCATGAGTGGACAGAAGTTAATGGAAATAAAGTAGGACTATGTTATTTTTTCTACATTTCAAGAAAGGATTCATGGCTAATATGCCAATCTGAACATCAAAGGCAAATTAGACCTATTTTTCTGGATTTATATTTTTATCTTTCCTCTAAGGAACTTCAGACTATTTATAATCCTTAGAAATTTGATAACAAAGCTCACAGTTTCTAAATGAATTTTGCAAGAATGTATTTAGTAAGAATCTTAAACATCCCCTTATTACTACTACAACTTTGAAGTCTGTCTTTGCTATATAAAAATGATATACTCTGACAAAAATTATAGTAGTTGGACATTTTCTTTACAGCAAGGAAAAGACCACCCTCCTCAAACTATGTGAATCTCTGATCTTCTGCAGATTGCAACCTAATCTTCTATTGCAACCTCATTTTCTAAATAATCTTTAAAGTCTTAACCACCTCTAAGTCCAATCTGTGTTTTCTTTTTAAAACTTCTATAAAGGGGTGGCTAGGTGGCTCAATGGATAAAGCACTGGCCCTGGAGTTGCCAGCACCTGAGTTAAAATCCGGCCTCAGACACTTAATAATTGCCTACCTGTGTAGCCTTGGGTAAGCCACCTAACCTCATTGCCTTGCAAAAAGAAAAAAAAAAAAACAACTTCTATAGAAGGCAGTAAAAGTCTGCAAGATGTCACTCCTTACTTGTCAATTACCAATTAAAAAATAAAGCCAAAAATGTGAAAATAAAAATAAAAGAACCTAATTACCTTGCCCAATGCCACACAGCTAGGTAATTATTAAGTGTCTGAGACCAAATTTGAACCCAGGTACTCCTGACTCCAGGGCCGGTACTTTATCCACTGTACCACCTAGCTGCCCCACCTAATTACTTTTTTCCTCCAAATCAGAGCTCTTCCTGAACTTAGTATTGAAAAGGAAGTAAATCATATGATGAGTCCATATTAGGTTTTGCTCTTGGTTAGGTTCTACCACTTGACCCTTTCAGTTATTACATCATCTAGACAAATTCAATCTGTACTTATGTCTGTTAAAAAAAGAAAAGAATATATATTTTTAGAAATGTCAAAAAAATCATCTTATTGATACTAAAAACTAACATACAATTTCTTTTGCCTCAGTTCACATCTTTTTATTGCAGTACATATGGAGGCTGTAATTTTACTGTTGTTGGTAAATGTAGTAACAACCTTAATAATTCTGACCACAGCCATTGATGACTCTTTTGGGCACTGCATTTTTTTAAACAAAGGAAGAAGTCAATTATAATACCCAGGTGATAACTCAGAATAATGATGTTAGGACTTGGCACAAATCTTCCCAAAATAAAAGATGACTTCTCCTTTATTTGCTCTACCAAATGCATATTAATTTTTCAAATCTAGTTGGCTGGAAAATGACTCATGAGCTACAACACCTATTTAATGAAACCTCATTAGTACTTTCTTCATTATCACTTCCCCCCCCCCCTTGAATACTTGTATATTCTCTTTCCCAAAGCCCCTTGTTAGCAGCTCATTGGCACCTCCTTCTCATACTGGTAATAGTTCTTTACAGCTGCATTTTGCTGTCATTGTGCCAATATTTTAGCCACTTCACGATTGATATATTTTCTTCACATAAAGTATGGAAAAGACCTATTAGAAAGAACAATATTCACATAGTTATTTGTTCTTTTTAATATCCTTTACCTGGTTTATGTTCCTTTCTCTTTCAAAATGTAACAGGTGATGAATGCTAATCAGATTTTACTTGGTTCAACAACAAACATTTAGGGTCATTAATTTTGGAAGTAAACATCTGACATAAATTTTCAATTCCAGATGAATGGGGTTACTCAAGAGTATTTGGGTATACCCCTAAGTAAGGAGTATTGTAACTTGCCCATCTGTTCCTGATTAATAACATTTATATACAAAACAAAGTGTGTTACATAACTTTAGGGTGAGATATATTCACTAAAAATGTGACATAAATGAAGTCATATACATTTTTCTTGATTAGAAAGTATAAGATTACTGATAACAAAGACAATTTTTCTTTTATGTCAATGTAATTTATAAGGATATATTTCTTAGTATTATCATCTACAATTTCTTCTAAATACTTTCAGAAGCCTGAAAATAAGAACTATTGAATAGTAATATTAATTTGAAGCATAAGGAAATTCAAATTCAATCCAATTTAATAAAATTATATTATGTATCTCTGCCTTTCCTCAATCCCTTGGTTATTATTATTCTGTTCCTCATAAAAGAAAAGAATTGATATGTTATTAAATATTTATAGCTAACTTTACTTGTAGTAGCAAAGAATTAGACATTGAGTCCATCTTTTGGGACCTGAAGAAAAAAGTTCTAATGTCTGATTGTGGTGGAATACAACTGTGTTGCAAGAAAAGATGAACAGGTTGATTTTAGAAGGAAAAAAACACATGGAAACACTTCAATGAAATAATTAGGAGTGAATTAAGCAGGACCATGAGAACTTTGAATATAGTAAGAGCAATATTGTTCAAAGGATAACTGAATGACTACACAATTATGAGTTTCAAAAATAATCAAATCAACTATAAAGGACCCATGAAGGAAGATGCTATTGCAACTCTGGAAACATGACTAGGGTCATAGAGGCTTTGCAATTGCTGTTAACTAAAATACCAAAGAACTTACACGGATTAAGAGCCCAAAATAACTTTCCTTCTTCCATTGCAGGAGGGAAATTAGACACATTTCAGGGTCTCCTATAAGAGACCCAAGGCAGTGAGACTAAACCTTACGTATATATTTATGGTTAGACAAATATATATATATATATATATATATATATATATATATATATATATATATATATATAGTGTAGCAATGGTGGTGAAGTATAACAGCAATAGGAAGGCAAAAATTGTCCATTAAGGACATGACTTCATGTCTGAGCCTTTTGGGGGTTTGCCCAAGCTCAGGGATCATCAGTTATGTGATATAGTTACAGGTGAATGCCAAAATTGTTGCAATGCTCTGCTCCGGGCATACTTTGCTTACTGGGTCTTAGCTTTGGAAAACGGTATTCTTTTTAGGTTTTTGAAAGGAATATGGGCTTAAGTGGCTTGCCCAAGGCCACACAGCTAGATAATTATTATGTGTGAGGCCAGATTTGAACTCAGGGACTCCTGACTCCAGGGCTGGTGCTCTATTCACTGTGCCACCACCTAGCCACCCCCAGGGTATTTCTTAATAGTAAAAGAGGAGTTTTAAAAAGGGAGAGACTGGTCTTGGATCTACCTCTTTAGTTCCCTAAGTTCCATAGTCCTTCTAACTACCCTAATAAAGAGGTACAAATATCATCTTCCCATGTAGAAATATAAGAACCTGTGGTAGGATTCAGCTGGTTTGCTACAGTTGAGCAGAACCGATAATTAATTTTACGTTGAGATCAGTGAACTGGTTGTCAAAATGGCATTTGTAATCAGGGTTCTCTCAAGGTGGGCACCTGGGCAGTTGTTCAATGTGGAAATCACAAATTTACATTCCTTAACTCTAAACATTCATCTGAGCAACAGAGGTTTCTGAGCACCTGTAGTAATATTCATTCCATCAATAGGTGAAAAAATATTGATGGAACTCTGCTTGTAATATTTATCTATTCATTTCTTGAAACTCATTGTATATACCTTTGATGAAACATTACATTTAAATTACCTCATTTTTTGTTACTTCAGTAAACAACATATAATGTAAAGAGAAAAGGTGCCAACCAACCAGAGAGTTATAAGCTGTCATTTGTTTCTCCTTTGTGTTATGTCCCAAATTCCCCTCCGATATTATGAGTGTGCTGAGTAGTAAAATGAATAGGAAACTGGGACACAATAAACCAATAGAAATATAGTTTTCAAGGGTTATCTTATTTTGAAAGCCATGGAAGTAGAAGAAAAAAATAGACTAGGTAGAATGACCTTTGGTTCTATATATGTTCCACCATTGGTTGCTGTGGTCATATGGCTGCTTTCACTCCCCAATGACACAAAAACCATAAGGGAACACTGTGAGTTATATAACATAAACTAGTTTTGTGCAACTCTTTTATTGTTCTTAAAGGAGTCTCAAATGCATTAAAAATTCCTTTACCATACAGGATATTTTTATATAATTAGAATGGTCAATAGGAAAGAGAATTTTGTTAATTTATTTGAATCCCACCACTGATTTAACCTTATTACTCTTATGATTTCTCTTTCCTGTCTAACTATATGATTCTCTTTGAGTCCTGTATTTGAAAATCAATTTTTTTTTAGGGTTTTGCAAGACAAATGGGGTTAAGTGGCTTGCCCAAAGCCACACAATTAGGTAATTATTAAGTGCCTAAGGCTGGATTTGAACTCAGGCACTCTTGACTCCAGGCCCAGTTCTCTATCCACTGAGTCACTAGCTGCCCCAGGAATCAAATTTTTTATTCAGTTCTGTTCTGGTGTTTTCACCAGGCAGGCATGCTTAAAAGTCAGCTATTTCAATAAATATTGATTTTTGTGGAAGACTATTCTCGATTTGGGGGGTTAGCTAATTCTTGGTTTTAAGCCTACGTTTTTTGCCCTCTGGAAAAATCATATTCCAAATCTTTGAAGCCTTTAATATTAAAAAATGCTAAATCATATGATATTTTGTCTGTGGTTCCAATTTATTTGAATTATTTCCTTTTGACTGCTTATAACATTTTCTCCTTGACCTGATAACTCTTCATTTTGACTATAATATTCCTAGGAATTTTTATTTGGGGATTTTTTTTTAGGAGGGGATTATTTAGTCTTTCAATTTCTATTTTATATTCTACTTCTAGAATATCAGGAAAATTTTTTTTCTTGATTTCTAGAAGGATTCTGTCCAGGTTCTTGTTTTTTTAACTCTATTTTCCAGGACAGTAGTTTATCCAAAAACATATTTCATGTTTCTATTTATTTTCATTTTTTGATTTTGTTTTATTATTAAATGTTGCACAAAATCTTTAGCTTTCACTTGCACATTTTTAGAATTCTCTTATTCAGTGAATTTTTTGTACTTTTAAAGAATTATTATTTAATCAATTCTTATTTTCAAGTCATTCTTCTCTTCATTGGATTTTTAGACCTTTTTTTTAACCAGTTGGCCTATTCTATTTTTTTCAGGTATTATATTCATCAGTATTTTTGGTACCTCTTTTACCAACTTGTTAACTCTTTTTTTTTCATTCTTTTCTTGAATCACTCTCATTTCTCTCAATTTTTTTCCTCTCACTCTATTAGATTTTTTTTAGGTTTTTTTTTCTTTGCAAGGCAAATGGGGTTAGGTGGCTTGCCCAAGGCCACACAGCAAGTAATTATTAAGTGTCTGCAGTGGGATTTGAACCCAGGTACTCCTTTATCCACCACACCATCCAGCCACCCCTTCTATTTGATTTAAAAAAAATTTTGAGTTCTTCCATGACCTGAAGTAAATTCATATTTTTCTCTGAGGCTTTCTAGGAGTTTTTACTTTGTTATCTTCTTCTAAGGAAGTGTTTTGATCTTCCTGTCACTTTCTATACTAACTTTCTATAGTTGGGATTTTTTCCTGCCGTTAGTTCATTTTTCAGCCTGTTTCTTGACTGTTAACTCTATGCTAAAAGTACAATTCTGCTTCCAGAGTACACACCACCACACAAACTCTGTTGCTATTTTCAAAGTTACTTCTACATCTTGTATGCTGATGTTACTCCTCACCTCGGGATAAAGAGCCAGTATTGGTATATAAATCCAAATATCAGCAATGTATTGGAGTTTTGACCCCAGTGTGAGCAAATTCATCCAGTTATCCCTTTCTTAAGAGTTGTCTGATTCCCTTATAGTTTGAGGGCTTAGCCCTTAGGTCAGAATCTGCCACTTTCTCCAGTGATTCAGTTCCCTAAAATCTTACTGCTGGTTTGTTGGTTGGCAGGGTTGGCAGGGTATGTACTGGACTGTACTCACTCTCATTCTGGTGCAACTAACTTTTCCTGCTGACGTTCTAAGTTATACTTTTGTTGGTTATGCTGATCTGGAATTTCTTTTGAGGCATAATTTAAAGGGGTTTGGGGAGGAGTCTGCCATCATGTTTTCAACACTCTGGACCAAACATTTCGGCAAACAATTTAGAACTATGCCCAAGAAGTTATTAAACTGTGCAGACCCTTTTATTCATAATACAATTACTAGGACTTTACCCCAAAGTGATTAAAAGAACCCAAATATACAAAAAAATATTTACAGCAGTTATTTTATGGTGACAAAATAATTCAGAATATAAGTAGATGTTCATTTACTGGGGAATGGCTGAACAAGTTATAGTACATTATTTTTATGTAATACTATTGTGCTCTGAGAAATGACAAGGTGGATAGTTCAAGAAAAACATATGAAGACTTCTGTGAACTAGTGCAAAGTGGAAAGAGCAAAACAGGAAGAACATTATGTATTATAATATCACTATTGTAACAACAATCAACTGAAAAACCTGGCGACCTTGCTCAAAATAATGATGTATAAAAATTGCAAAGGATACCATGATGAAAAATAAGAAAAGACAAATGATGAGAAATACCATCTATTTTCATTTTCTTAAACAATAACTGCAATATTGTCATGATAATCACCTGTAAATGACCTAGTTATAATGACTATGGATAACTTAATCAAGATAATGATACAAAAAATAATTGTTTCTTAAAATAAACTTATTTGCTTATTTTTAGCCTTATGCAAATGCATATTTCCCTCTACCTTCCCTTAGCACCCCCCTCTGTCAGTAGAGAACAGTCAGGTTAACATTTTGCATATATGTTTTGATAAATATATTTACAAATTAGTAATTATCAGCATGAGGAATTAGGATTAAGGGAAAGACATACATAAGAGGTAATTTTCATAAAGTTCATCATATTCAGAAGAGAGTTTTGTGTTTTTTTCATTTTTTTTTTCTTCCTGTGGATGGGGATAACATAGGCCACAGCCAGTCTAATACAATTGTCCAACTCTCTGAACTGCAAGAGGAGCTCCTTCCATCAAGGTTGTTCATCTCATAATGTTGTTGTTGATGTGTAAATTTTTCTCTTGGTTCTACTTCCTTGGGTCAGCCTCAGATCCCATAAGCCATTCTATACTTCTCTAGAGTCTGACCATTTGTGGTTTCTTATATAAAAAATATTACATAGTAGTCAAGTACCATGACTTCTTTAGATGGGCATGCCTTCAATTTCCAATTCTATGCCAGTACAAAAAGAGCTGCTAAGAATATTTTGAAGCATGTAGGACTTTTCCTATTTTTATAATTTCCTCTGGATATAAATCTAGAATTAGAATTGCTGGGTCAAAGGGCATGAACAGTTTTATTGCTCTTTGGGCATAGTTCCATATTGCTAAGCAGAAAGGTTGGATCTGTTCACAACCCTACCAGCAATGCATCAATATCCCAATCCTCCCACAACCTCTCCAACATTGATCATCTTCCCTTTTTTTCTAATAAGGTGTGAGATAATACCTCTTTGTTTTAATTTGCATTTCTCTAATCAATAAAGATTTGGAGCATTTTTCATATGTGTATATATATATATATATATATATATATATATATATAGATATAGATATAGATATAGATATAGATATATATAAAACTTTAATTTCTTCATTTGAAAACTGTCTGTTCCTATCCTTTGACCAGTTATCCATTGGAGAATGACTTGTGATCTTATACATTTGATTCAATTCTCTATATATTTTAGAAATGAGTCCTTTATCAGAAATCGTGGTTGTGAAGATTGTTTCGCAGCTTTCTACATACCTTCCCATTTTGGCAACATTGATTTTATTAGTGTAAAAATGTTTTATATAGTCAAAATCATTAATTTTGCAGTTTGTAATCTGCTCTAAGTCTTACTAAGTCATAAATTTGTTCCCTTCCATATATATCTGATGAAGAATTCCTTAATCTATTAATATATCTGTGTTGTCACCCTTTATGTCTAAATCCTGTATCCATTTTGAACTTATTTTGGTATAGGATGTGGGATGTTGGTATATGCCTAATTATAATGTCCTCATTAGGCAAGGTGCTAAGCATTCTGTTCTTAAAGTTAGTCAAAGAATGATGAGACATTTTTTAAAGGTAACACCCATGCTTTTTTCAGTGCTTTTGTTCTCAAACATAATGATGTTATCCTGGACTTCTTCAACTGGGAGATAAAACCCAATTATACCCATATCCTTTAGGTTAAGTTCTAAAGAATCACAAGTTTTATAATTGCCCATTTAGATTTATATACAATTTGATGGTCTTGACTAACATTTTATTTTGTTTTATTTTGTTTTTTCCTTCCTCTTTTCATTTAAACTTTTTTAATGCAACTCTTCAGTCATGAATTCTCTGTTCAGTTCTGGTCTTTGTGTCAGAAAATTTTGAAATCCTTTATTTTGTTGAACATCAATCATTTTCTTTTTTTTAATTTTTTTTTTAGTAAAGATATTATTTGAGCTTTACATTTATACCCCCAATCTTACTTCCAGACCTGCCCCAAGGAAAGGAATCTGTCAATCTTTACTTTGTTTCCATGTTGTACATTGATCCAAATTGAGTGTGATGACAGAGAAATCATATCCTTAAGGAAGAGACAAGAAGTCTAAGAGGTAACAAGATCAGACAATAAGATATGTTTTTTTTTTCTAAATTAAAGGCAATAGTCCTTGAACTTTGTTCAAATTCCATGGCTCTTTATCTGGATACAGATGGTAGTCACCTTTGCAGACAGCCCAAAATTGTTCCTAATTGTTGCACTGATGAAAAGGCCAAGTCCTTCAAAGTTGAACATCACCCCCATGTTGCTGTTAGGGTATACAGTGTTTTTCTAGTTCTGCTCATCTGACTCAGCATCAGTTCATGCAAATCCCTCCAGGCTTCCCGGGAATCCCATCCCTCCTGGTTTCTAATAGAACAATAGTGTTCCATGCCATACATATACCACAATTGGCTAAGCCATTTCCCAATTGAAGGACGTCTATTTGATTTCCAATTCTTTGCCACCACAAACAGGGCTGCTATAAATATTTTTGTACAAGTGATGTTTTTACCCTTTTTCATCATCTCTTCAGGGTATAGACCCAGGAGTGGTATGGCTGGGTCAAAGGGTATGCGCATTTTTGTTGCCTTTTGGGCATAGTTCCAAATAGCTCTCCAGAAAGGTTGTATGAATTCACATATCCACCAACAGTGTAATAGTGTCCCAGATTTCCCACAACCCTTCCAACAATGATGATTATCCTTTCTGGTCATATTGGCCAATCTGAGAGGTGTGAGGTCGTACCTCAGAGAAGGTTTAATTTGCATTTCTCTAATAATTAATGATTTAGAGCAATTTTTCATATGGATATGGATTGCTTTGATCTCCTCATCTGTAAATTGCCTTTGCAAATCCTTTGACCATTTGTCAATTGGGAAATGGCTTTTTGTTTTAAAAATATGGCTCAGTTCTCTGTATATTTTAGAAAAGAGTCCTTTGTCAGAATCATTAATTGTAAAGATTCTTTCCCAATTTACTACATTTCTTTTCATCTTGGTTACAGTGGTTTTATCTGTGCAAAAGCTTTTTAATTTAATGTAATCAAAATCATCTAGTTGATATTTGCTGATGTTCTCCAATTCTTCCTTAGTCATAAACTGCTCCCCTTTCTATAGATCTGACAGGTAGACTAGTCCTTGATCTTCTAATTTGCTTATTGTTTTTTTATGTCTAAGTCCTATAACCATTTGGATCTTATCTTGGTAAAGGGTCTTAGGTATTGGTTTAATCTAAGTTTCTGCAATACTAACTTCCAATTATCCCAGCAGTTTTTATCAAAGAGGGAGGTTTTTATCCCAATGGCCAGACTCTTTGGGTTTATCAAACAGCAGATTATGATGATTGTCTCCTGCTTTTGCACCTAGTCTATTGCACTCTATTTCTTAGCCTATACCAAACAGTTTTGATGATTGATGCTTTATAATATCATTTAAGATCAGGTAGGGCTAAGCCACCTTCTTTTGCACTTTTTTTTTCATTAAGCTCCTGGCAATTCTCAACTTTTTATTTCTCCATATGAATTTACTTACAACTTTTTCTAACTCATTAAAGTCTGATTCTGTCTTGGCAAATAGACTCCAATCCATTTTATATTGTCTGAGGATACTTTGAATGGGATTTCTCTTTCTAGTTCTTCCTGCTGTATCTTGCTAGACATATATAGAAAAGTTGAGGAATTATGAGGGTTTATTTTATAACCGACAACTTTGCTAAAATTGCTAATTGTTTCCAGGAGTTTTTTGGATCATTTCTTGGGATTCTCTAGGTAGACCATCATGCAATCTGCAAAGAATGAGAGTTTTATCTCTTCCTTCCCAATTCTAATTCCTTCAATCTCTTTTTGTTCTCTAATTGCTGAAGCCAACATTTCTAATACAATATTGAATAGTAGTAGTGATAATGGGCACCCTTGTTTCACTCCTAATCTTATTGTGAATGCCTCTAGCCTCTCCCCATTGAATGTAATGCTTGTTGATGGTTTCAGATAGATACTGCTAATTATTCTATGGAACAGTCCATTTATTCCTATACTCTCTAGTGTTTTTAGTAGGAATGGATACTGTATTTTGTCAAAAGATTTTTCAGCATCTATTAATGTGGTCATATAATTTCTGATAGGTTTGTTGTTGATATAATTGAGTATACTAACAGTTTTCCTAATATTTAACCAACCCTGCATTCCTGGGATAAATCCTACTTGATCATAATGTATTATCCTAGTGATAACTTGTTGTAATTGTTTTGCTAAGATTTTTTTAAGATTTTTGCATCTATATTCATCAGGGAGATAGGGCTATAATTTTCTGTTTTCACTCTTCCTAGTTTAGGTAACAGCACCATATTGGTTTTATAGAACAATTTAGGCAGAGTTCCATTTTTCCCTATTTTTTCAAAGAGTTTATATAGAATTGGAACCAATTGCTCCTTTAATGTTTAGTAGAATTCAATTGTGAATCCATCAGGCCCTGGAGATTTTTTCTTGGGGAGTTCAATGATGGCTTGTTTAGGTATTTAATCTCCTCTGCATTTAACCTGGGCAATTTATATTTTTGTAAATATTCATACATTTCACTTAGATTATCAAATTTATTGGCATAGAGTTGGGCAAAATAATTTCAAATTATTACTTTAATTTCCTCCTCATTGGTGGTGAGTTCACCATTTTCATTTATGATACTAGCAATTTGATTTTCTTCTTTCTTTTTTATATCAAATTGACAAGGGTTTTATCAATTTTATTGTTTTTTTCATAATACCAACTTTTTGTTTTATGTAATAATTTTTCAATAGTTTTTTTTTTGCTTTCGATTTTAAGTTTTTTTTTTTTTTTGCAAGGCAAATGGGGTTAAGTGGCTTGCCCAAGACCACACAGCTAGGTAATTATTAAGTGTCTGAGACCGGATTTGAACCCAGGTACTCCTGACTCCAAGGCCTGTGCTTTATCCACTACGTCACCTAGCTGCCCCTGCTTTCAATTTTATTAATTTCTCCTTCAATTTTTACAATTTTTGATTTGGTATTTAATTGGGGATTTTTAATTTGTTATTTCTCCAATTTTTTTAGTGGTATGTTTAGTTCATTGAGTTCCTCTTTCTCCAATTTATTCATGTAAACATTTAAAGCTATAATATATCCCCTGAGAGATGCTTTGAGTGAATCCCATAGGTTGTGGTATGTTGTTTCATTATTATCATTATCTAGGATAAAATGGTTAATTCTTTCTATAATTTGTTTTTTGGTCCACTCATTCTTTAAAATGAGGTTATTCAGTTTTCAGTTGGTTCTGGGTCTATATCTCATTTACCTAATATTGGATATTTTTTATTTTGATCTGAGAAAGATGTATTCACTATTTCTGCCTTTCTGCAGTTGATCATTAGGTTTTTATGTCCTAGTACATGGTCAGTTTTTTAAAGTTCCATGCACTGCAGAGAAAAGGCTATATTCCTTTCTATCCCCATTCAATTTCCTTCATAAGTCTACCATATCTAGTTTTTCTAACAATCTAGTTACCTCCTTAACTTCTTTCTTGCTTATTTTATGATTTAATTTATCTAGATCTGATAGCAGGAGGTTGAAGTCTCCCACTAGTAGAGTTTTGCTGTCTATGTCTTCCTGTAGTTCTTTCAGCTTCTCCTCTAAGAATTTGGATGGTGTCCCATTGGGTGCATATATATTCAGTATTGAAATAGCTTTGTTGTCTATGGTACCTTTTAGTAGGATCAAGTTTCCTTCCTTATCTCTTTTAAAGCTATCTCTTTTTGCTGCTGCTTTGTCTGAGATAAGGATTGCTACCCCTGCTTGTTTTTTTTACTTCAGCTGAATCAAAATATATTTTGCTTCAACCTTTTACCTTTACTTTTATGTATTTCTCTGCTTCAAATGAGTTTCTTGTAAGCAGAATATTGTTGGACATCACTTTTTAATCCACTCTGATATTCACTTATGTTTTAAGGGAGAGTTCATCCCATTCACATTCAAGGTTATGTTTACTAATTCTTTATTGCCCTCCATGCTTTCTTCCCTCTGTTTGTATTTTCCCCTTTCCCCCCCTTATCTGTGTTCCCCCATATTTTCTTTCTGAATACCACCCCCTTCAGTGTGTTTTCCCTCCTATATCACCACTCCCCTTTTTTTCCCCTTTCCATTTTTTTCCCCTTTTCCCTTCCCTTCATTTTGTTAGTTCCCCCTTTTTCCCCCACTCCCCCTCCCTATCTCCATCCCCCCTCCACTATTTCCCTTTTAATCCTTGAATGGTCAGATGTTTTTTAATTTAACTAAATATGTGTAAATTGAGTTTGAGCCAAGCCTGATGAGAAGAAGATTCAGGTGTTTCTCATCTCCTTCCTTCTTCCCTTCTATTACCATAGGTATTTTTTATCTCTTAGTGTAATGAGATTTACCCCATTCAATCCCCTCCTGTCTCCTTCCTGTCCTTCTTTTTAAGGTGGTTGTGTTTTTTTAGATCATTCTATCTGAGTCATAGAAAATTCTGAGTATCTGTCACTTCTAGCTAAGTGCATTCTGTCTAATAGAGTTAAAATTCTTAAGAGTTATTAGAGTCTTTCTCCCAAGTGGGGTTAAAGCCAGTTACATTACACTGGATAGCAGTCTCATAGATAGATCACCAATGTCCATCATTTCTGGCTAGGTATATCCTCTTTGTTAGAGTTACAATTCTCAAGATTTATGAGAATCTTTTTTCACCATGCTGGAATATAGCCAGTTTCAACTTACTGGATAGCAGTTTTTTTTTTACCTCCCCCCTTTTTTTTACCTTTTCATGTGTCTCTTGAACCTCCTGTTTGATGTCCAAATTTTCTGTTTAGCTCTGGTCTTTTCATCCGAAATTTTTGGAATTCTTCCATTTCATTCAATGTCCATCTTTTTCCCTGGAAGAGAAGGCTCAGCTTTTCGGGAAAGTAGATTCTTGGCTGCATTCCAAGCTCCCTTGCTCTTTGAAATATCTTGTTCCAGGCCCTTTGATCCCTTAAACTTGATGCAGCCAGGTCCTGCATGATCCTTACTGTGGCTCCTTGATATTTAAATTATTTCTTTCTGGGTGCTTGCAGGATTTTCTCTTTTATCTGATAGTTCTGCAGTTTGGCCACAACATTCCTTGGTGTTTTCATTTTAGGATCTTTTTCTGGTGGGGATCAATGTACTCTTTCAATAACTACTTTGCCCTCTGATTCTATGATATCAGGGCAGTTTTCCATCACTAGATCCTATTATATTAAGTCCAGGATTTTTTTCTCTTCAATGTTTTCAGGAAGTCCTATAATTTTCAGGTTGCCCCTCCTCGATCTATTCTTGAGGTCAGTGGTTTTGTTGATGAGGTATTTTACATTTGCTTCTATTTTTCCTATTTTTTGATTTTGTTTAACTGACGTGTTGTCTCATGGAGTCATTAGTTTCTGTAGACTCTATTCTTTTTTTGGGGGTAGGAGTTTTCTTCATTAACCTTTTGCAACTCCTTTTGCAATTGGCCAATTCTACTTTTGAAAGAGCTTTCCATTTGACCAATTGAGGATTTGAGAGAATTAATTTCTTTTTGCATTTGCTTATTTGAGGATCTGAGAATTATTCTCATTTTGTATTTGTCTAATTGATGATCTGAGAGATTTATTCTCCTTTTGTATTTGTCCAATTGTACTTTCTAAGGTTTTGTTTTCTTGTTGCAAGGTATTAATTGTCTCTCCCAAATTTTTAATCTCCTTTCTTATTTCTTCAAGAAAGTCTTTCTGTGCTGGAGACCAGACTGTATTCTCCTCAGAGGTTCCAGGTCTCTCTGAGTTAGGGTCTTTCCCTTCCAGGAATTTTTCTATGGATCCACCTTTCCACTGCCCCTTCTTCATTTTGCTAAGACCTTGAGTTGGGGTGGGCTGGTTCACAGGGGCTTGGGATCACTAAAGGCTTTATTCACTGAATGCAGTTTCTCTGGCTGGCCAGTAAGAGGTGCTGGTTGCTTTCTCTGGAGTATCTATGACCTTGGTTGAGGCCTTCTCCCTTTGCTTGAAGGGAGGGGTTGGAGCTATTGAATTCTTTTGCCTTCAATCAATGGTGGGCTTTACCCTGGCCTAAGGTCATTCCTCAGCTGGGCTGGTTCTTCTGCTCACACACCTAGGCGTAAGGCAGAAGTAGTTTTCATTTGTTTGTTTCAGAAGAGGCTTCAGCTGCAATGGAGGTGTGGACTCAGAATTCCTCAGACCTGAGGAGCCCAGGGATGGTGTCCGCAGCTCTCGCGCACCAGAACTCTCCCCCCAGTCCCGTCCCCAAGCTCCAGGGGTACAGCACCAACACAGTTCCTCTGCTCCCCCACCACCCCAAGCCCCTGTCGTCCAGCCCCACCGCTGATCCAGCAGGTCCAGATTTTGGGCCCTCAGACTCCCAGTTCCAGTTCAGCTGTTAATCTGGCTGATTCAGGGCTGATCCTCCCTCTGAGCCCAGACTCACCTGCCCAAATTTGGCCAAAGCTGCTGCCAGAGACATCAGAGGTAGATGTTCTTTCTCCTGGCTTTTCTTTCTGGGTTTTGTGGGTCGGATTTCTTTTAAGAGGTTTGTTTCATGTGATAGATGGGGAAGAGATCATGAGACTTTAGAACTGTGCCTGTCTTCTCTCCACCATCTTGACTGGAAGTCTATGGTTTTTAAATTCTTTTTAACCTCATTGATGAATTTCTGTATTTGAGTCAATTTATAGACTGCTTTGTTACTTCTCCATGAGTGATTTTTCACTGCTTTCTTCTTCAGACATTTTATTGCTGTCATTTTTGTCTCTAAAGTAGTTTTCTATTATGAGCATTCTTTTAGCTTTTTAAGAAATTTTTGTTGTTTTAATTCTGCTCCTGGGGTATAGGCAGTATAGATCCAAATTTTTATTTTGTTGGAGCTGAGGTCTGATGCCTTGCTTGTTGTTGGTCAAGATGTTGCCTTTGCTGTCCAGGTCTTGCCTTTCCAGAGGATTTCATTCAACCTTTTTTTTTCCTGGATTCTGACTTAACAGTGCTTTGTTCCTAACCAGTCCTGTGTTTTACCCTGGTATTTTCAGTGTTCACATTTTGTCTGGGGCTGGAGTCCTACCTGCTGGCTTACTATCTAGCTGCCAGGACCTTTGCTATTGTTAAGGATATGGATTGCACTGTTGCTAAGAGCCTTCTGCTGTCTTTCCCCACTCTCCTCCCTCCTGGACTTTATTGTCCCTTTCCCCCAAAGAGACAGACCTTCACTGAAGATCCTCCCTGATGTATACACTTGAAAACTTTCTTAATTCTTCTCTTTTTCTTGGTCAGATCTGTTGTGTGAAAGTCACTGTAGATACTTCATTTGTCTTTGGTGGGGAAAGGTCTAGGAGCATGTTACCTTCACACTACCATCTTGACTCTGCCCCAGAAGTCCATGACATTTACTTTCAGAAGGAGAAGTAATGATCTGTGATTTCAGACTACTTTTGCCCAAAAATGTATATTCTTTATTTTTGCAACATGTCTATTAGGAAAATATATTTCGTATGGCTTCTTATATATAATGGTTATTATCTTTCTTGACTTCTCCATATTTTGGGCAGAAGGAAGAAAGGGAGAGAATCTGGAACTGAAAATAAAAATTGCCATTTCCATAGTAAAGAGAAAATCCATCTTAGAGCTAGGGAGATATTAGTTCAAAACTTGCCTTTATTACAGATTAGTTTCCCTTATTTGCCTTTAGATGTTGCTGTCTGTCACTACATCTGAAAATACACCTTAACTAAATTCTACTTGAATTTTCACAAACTGACCATGAAATGTCTATCCTTTTTTATGTGCTGTTTCATACAATTGAATTGTGAACTTTTTGATAATGGGTATTATCCCAGTTTTCTATTTGTCTCTCCAGTGTGCTTGACACATAATAAGCTCTTAAATGTTTTTCCATTCCATTCCTAGATAACAAAATGACAAAAAAACTGAAAAAATTTATTTGGACATAACATTTTTCAGTGACTAGAAAAATAAAGATACCCAATATTCTAAATTTTCTCCATGTTTACTGTTGGGCTCCTCCTTCTTACATGATGGACTAATCTGTATCCAAGAATCATAAAAAAGGAATCACTAAATTTGTTAGTGCTTAGGCTAAGACTCTTGCGATGATCTGTCAAGGATAACCATAATATATTTAATCAGGAATTGGCAAATAACTTTTCCACTCAAATACTATTCAGAACCTAGGTGGTTATTATAATTGTTAGAATAGGAGTAGCTCTTGACATGCAATTTTTCATATTTGTTAGTCAAAACTGCAACATCTCAGAGTTGGAAAGATTTCAGAAAGCATCTAGTTCAATTTGTACCTGAACAACATTGTCAAGTGGCCATCATCTCAAGTCAATTATTTTAATAGACTTAGAACATCTAGTCAAAACTTCAAGAATTTCTAATATTTAAACTGAATAAATATTTATTTTACCATGTCATCTTACTTAATTCAGTGAGTTCAAGGGTATGTTTATACTTTGAGTTTCTTGGATAGTTTGATTAAATGAATGAATTCAGGGATGAGTATGCAGACTCTTGAAGGCCATGTGGCACTTGAAACCCAAAGTTGTCTCCCAATTAGGCAAAATAAATATGTTTGTATTCAGTTCAGTTAATGCACACAAATGGACTACAATGAATTACTAGCCTTGAATAAGAATAATACTCAGGTCTAAGGAACTAATTATTATTATTATGATAGTTTCTTAACAAGGGTTCTTGTCTCCTCTCTTTCCAAAACTTTTTGTCCTTATTCACAGAAATGGTCATGGAATTCCTCAGCTCAAAAAATTTTCATTTTCTTCCTACTAGTTAACAAAGATAAAGATTTTTGGTATGTCATTCATGTTCCACTATGTTACCCTTACCTAGTAATTGCTTCCACACTTCTAAACTTCAAAGTACTCTCTGTACACCAAATGAACTTTGCATTTTCCTACCTTCACACCATTAATTGTGCTATCATTCCTTTAAATACCAATGAAAATAACATTTAGTTCATGATTAATCATCTGTTCCCTTGTATCTCTCTACAACCATCCTTGAATGTCTAGTGGTTATAGCCTTCTTTCTGGAAGAACACAAGGATCTGTTTTGTAATTCTCAAATCTAATTTTACCAAAAATTATTTTACAGGATTTTATGACATCTCTGTATTCATAGTTTTCCTACTACAATTTTCACTTAAATGTTTATTGAATTGAATTATAATATTGATTTTTGGAAACAAGAGAGAAAAAATAAGGGGATAAATAAAAAAAGTTTACAATTCTTATATTTGTGACATGTCATTATAATCCTAATCTCTTTGGGTGGGGGAAGGAGTAATATTTGCTTTTGAAGTGATTCATTATATATTTATTTGAACTAATTTCTAACCATGGAGTAAAAAATTCAGATTAGTTGAGCTGACAAGATGCCCTAAGGGAGAAATAGGAGGCAACATATGGAATTCAAGTTAAATCATAGTTATCACCTTAAGTCACTTTCTTTTCATATAGCTCAAGAATTCTAGTAATAGCAGAATCCCGCCCACTATACTCCTGGCTCTGATTCTTCTTCTAACTCCTCAACTATCACATAGGGAAATGAGGCCTTTAGAGGAGGAGTCCAAGCCAAGATCATCCTTGATAACACTATCATTACCCAGCAATTGTTTGCTACATTGTGAGATTAAGAGTCCTAAGAATCTTACCACTTCCCTAGCCTCAAAATTCAGTTCTACAGTTATAATGCAAGGAAGCAATATCTGTGCAAGAGAAGATGGTCATTCCTACCAACTACTAACCAGTCACCCAATAGGTAAGTAAGCCAGATTAATTGTAGTTGAAAGGATTTACTAGCTGATGATTTGGAAACTCACCTTGGGGACCAGATTCAAATTATCCTGTATTTGTTCATATTTCCTATATTTACTAGAAAATCCTTTCACAGATCTATGAATGGTTAGGAACTCAGTTAGCTATCATATTATGGTAACTAAAATAATTTGCTGATCACTAGGGAATACAAAGAAATGTAAAAACCAGTACTAATTCTCAGGTGATTACTATTAAATGAGCGTGAAATCATGCAAACAAAAATGTACAAACATAAATTGGAAACACCATAGATGGAGAATACTATTAGCATTTAACAGGTAAGTGACTGGAAGTCAGGAAAAGTTTCCTATATAAGAGTCAGGAATTTAGCTGGCATTTGAAAGAAAAAACAGAGAAACCAGAAGACACAGATGAAGATGGCCAGAATTTCAGGTGTAAGAAAGTCAATGAAAATTCCAGAGGTAGGAGACAGAAAGCCTTTTGCAAGGAAAAGCACTGAGGCCAAATATCACTGGGATTGCTGGAATGGTAGGAAGAGACCAGATTATGAAATGTTGGAAAAGACAAACACAAAGTTTGAACTTTTAAAAAAATTCTCTTCTTCTCTCTCATCTTTGTTCTCTTCTTTTTTATTTGTTTCTTGCCAGCTGCCACAAAATATAGCTAAATTTTCCCATCCTCCAAAAGTCTTTTACTTGATAATGGACTTATTTTTTACCTTTATAATATTCAACTCTCTGAAAGAATTACTTATTCTTTCTGCTTGCAATTCCTTACCATTTACTCATATCTCTATCAATTATAATCAGACTCTTGTTTGCTCCAAGGTTAACAGCATTTTTCTAATTGATTAAATCAATGACCTTTTTTGTTCCTAAACTCACATTTCTTCTTAATTTCTCTGTAGTTTTTGGTACTTTCACTTCATCCGTTGTTTTTACACTCCTTTGGCTTTTGTAAAACTGATACTTCCAGATTTCCTACTTTCATTACTTCTTCTCTCCCCTCTAGGATCATCTTCCTTTTCCCAACTCATTAAGAATAGTTGTCCCTTAAGGTGATATGATTTGTCCTTTATTCTTTTTTTCAATATTCTCTCCCATAGAGACCTTATTAATTACTGCAGATATAATTATAATTTCTATGTGAATGACTACCTAATTAATATATTCATAATTAATGTCAGTAGAATTCTAATCCTTTATTTTTCCTGCTACATAGGTCCACCTGATGTCCTATCAAGATATCAAATTTAACATATCCAAAGTAACCCTCATAATCTTCCCCATTTCATTCACCCATTATCAAACTTGTCTATTCCAGTTGCTAGATCCATTAAAAATTAAGTTTATATTTTTACCCTTTAATCCCAGCCCTATTCATCAAGCAGGGTTAGAGGAGGTTCTTATGGGGAAGGAGACACTGAGACTGGAATTGTGTATCACCTGTTCATTGTCATATATTCCTTCTATCATGTTTTTACTACCTTTTGCTGAGGTAGACCTCTCAAGATAGTCTTTTGATTATCTATAAAAGCTATCCCTACCTTGAAAGCACTGTTGTTCTTCAAGGATCAGCCTGTCAATATGCTTCTATCTTGATATACATAGAATAAAATATTCTTAATTACCTTTATCTTGAGTTTGTCTTACTAATTGGAGTAAAAGTTCCAATGAAGAATTTTCCTTCAACAGTTCAATCATCATCACATTCACCTAGGTTTATCACTCTATAATCATTCTTGACCATTTTCTAACTTTTCCCTACTTCTTCATTGTACAATATGTTGCCTATTCCTTTAAAAAATAACTAAAACAGACTTCAGGGTGAAGTCAAGATGGTGGTAGGAGGAGAGCCTCTCCTAAGTGATCTTTCCAAAGTATTTCAAAAATCTGAAAAGTTATGACTCTAAATTTTTGAGAGCACAATGCACATAAAGATCCAGTGAAGCAATTCTGCAACCCAAGGTAACATATAAAATAATGCAAAATTCTTGTTCCCTGGGGTTAGAGGGGTGGTCCTATAGAGTGAAGGAATCTCAGCCTCAGGGGAACAGCCCCAGGATGCCTGGGAGCTGTGGCTCCTAGAAGCAGAAGTAATTTCCTGATGTCCACTCCAGGGAGCAGCAAGCATAACTTGAAAGATCAGCATGGAGACGTCTGTCAGAGTGAGTTCGGAGCCCAGATCCTTAGTGTGGTTATGGCACTCAGAGAAACCCAGATCCTCATTACAGTCACAGCACTCAATGCTGCAGAGGCAGCCCAAATCCAGGAAATGGAAGTAGGCCTGCAGAGTTGCCAAGCAGTAGCCTCCAGGACTTGAGTGGTTAGCCTACCAAAAGGTAAGGGGGTAGAGGGAGAGCTCTGAGATTTGTCCTCTGTCCCTAGAACAGAACTCTGGGTCTCTGCCCACGTTTAGATCCTGAATGCAGTCTAGCCCACCCCATAGAGTAGAGACTGCCCCGCAGCCCCATGGCAGAGAGGTATAGTTGTGGTCCTTCACAGACCAGGAGAGCAGTCAGTGGTGGTCTCCCAATAAGACTCAAAAGCTCTGGAAGCACCCCCAAACTAGGCACAGATTGGGGAAATGAGTAAACAGAAAAAAAAAGGAACCTGACCACTGACAAATACTTTGTCTATGATCCCAAGGAGGATCAAAATACTCAATCTGAAGATGGGAAAGTCCAAGATTCTGCATCTAAAGACTCCAAGAAAGATATAAGTTGGGCTCAGGCTATGGCAGAGCTCAAAAAAAAGATTTTGAAAATCATGTAAGGGAGATAGAAGAAAAATTGCGAACAGAAATGAGAGAGATTCAGGAAAAACAAGAAAACAAAGTTAGCAGCTTAGTCAAGGAGATCCAAAAAATGCTGAAGAAAATAACATGTTAAAAACCAGCTTAGGTCAAATGGATAAAACAGTTCAAAAAGTTATTGAGGAGAAGAATGCTTTAAAAAGAAGAATTGGTCAGATGGAAAAGGAGATAAAACTCTCCGAGGAAAACAAATCCTTCAGATGTAGAATGGAGCTAAAGGAAGCTGATGACTTTGTGAGAAATCAAGACATGATAGTTCAACACCAAAAGATTGAAAAATTAGAAGAAAATGTGAAATATCTCATTGATAAAACAACTGATCTGGAAAACAGATTCAGGAAAGATAATGTAAAAAATTAGTGGGATACCTGAAAGTCATTATCAGGAAAAGAACCTTGACCTCATTTCTAAAGAATTCTTACAGGAAATTTGCCCTGATATCCCAGAAGCACAGAGTAAAAATAGAAATTGAGAGAGTCTACTGATCTCCCCAGGAAAGAGATCCAAAAAAACCAAAAGCAAAAACTTAGGAATATTATAGCCAAGTTCTAGAATTCCTAAGTCAAACAGAAAAGACTACACATGGAGTTGCAGTCAGGATTACTCAGGACTTAGCAGCATCTACATTAAGTGCTCATAGTGCTTGGAATATAACCAAGAATCAACTATCCAGAAAAATGACATATTCTCTTCCAGGGGAAAAGATGGACTTTCAATGAAACAGGGCAATTGCAGATGTTCCTGTTGAAATGAGCAGAGCTGAACAGAAAGTTTGACCTTCAAGTACAGGACTCAGATGAAGCATAGAGAGTGGAGGAGAAGGGTAAATTATGAAGGATTTGATGTTGAACTTTGTATATTCCTGCATAGAAAGATGATACTGATAATACTCATATGAACCTTCTCATTTAATAGAGCAGGTAGAAGGAGCATATGTAGCCAAGGCACAGGAGAGAACTCAATTTGAAGATATAATATATTGTAAAAATGGGGACAATGCTTGAAAGAGAAATGTACTGGAGAGTAAGAGAAAGGAGAGGTAGAATAGGCTAAGATATTTCATATAAAAGATATTTCATGTAGATTTTGAAATGTTATGGAAGGGGGAAAGGAGAAGGGGAATGAGGGAACCTTCATTCTCATCAGAAATGGCTCAGAGAGGAAACAGCATACATACTCAATAGAGTATACACATCTAGAGAAAAAAGGAGAGAAGGGGGACAGGGAGAAGAGGGGGGATGGGAGTGATAGAGGAGAGGATAGATCATGGGAAAGAATAGTAATATATATATATACATATATATATATGTACATATATATATATATATATATATATATATATATATTATATAATACATTTTCTTTTTTTACTTTTTCCAAGGTGCTGGGATTGGGTGGCCTGTCCTGGACCACGGGGCCAGGTGGTTGCTGGGTCACAGGGTCTTATGTGGGCTTGGGGCCTCTTGGCCCCAGGGCTCATGATCAGTCCACTGAGCCACTCAGCTAACCCACAGCACATTTTAGAAGAGGGACAGAGTCAAAGGAGAGAGAAAATATAATAGATGGTAGCGGGGAAGAATGGATGGAGGGAATTATAATCAGCAACAACAAATTTGAAAAAATATAGAAGTAACTTCTGTGAAGGAAGTAAGATAAAGAATGTGATCCAACTGAGACAGAGCTGATGGTATCAGAACACAGACTGAAACACATTTTTTCTCTCTTATACTTTTTTTTACACAAGGTTTTATATTTTTGTGGGGGAAGAGAGAAATATGTTTACTCTTAAGAATATTTTAGTAATGTGTAAATAAAAAAATAAATAAAAAATCAGAAGGTAGAAATCAGACCATGGACAAGGCAGTAGTAAAAATGATTTTTAAAAACTGATGAATCCCTGAGATTGTTTCAATGGGTCTCCATCAGTATTTTCATAAAATTACTAAGATTCTTTAATTTCTCATTTAGTAAAGATTTATAGATATGAACTACATAAACAAAAAATGTTTTAGGGGGTCCTCAATAATTTTTAAAAGTAGGAAAGGAGTTCAGAGACAAAGTTAAAAGAACTGAAGTTTAAAAAGTCGTTTAAAGAATGTTGCTTCTTCAGTGAGTCACAGAAGTTTTGCCTAAATAGTAGAAATGTTATTCAGTAGAAGGTTCAGTGGTTGGTCATTTTGGTTGGTCATAGTAGCAGCCAAAAAGACAATAATGGTGCAGTGGAGGGAGATTAAAATGACGAAAAAGAGTAATAAACCAAGAGGGAGAAACAGAAATAACCTATAAGGTATGAATGAAATATTACTTAACAATGGCACTGGCATTTCATATGAGTATTTGTATACATATTAAAATTAAAAATAAAGTCAAACAAAAAAGAATCTTTTTCTTCAAATAATAGCTGACTTTACACAGACCCTTAAGATTTACAAAATACTTTACAATCACCTTTTAATTTTTCCTCATAATAACCCTTTGAGGTAGGTAATACAGCTATTATTATCCTCATTTTAAAAATGAGGAAATTAAGGCTCACACAGATTATGCCCATGGAGGGGCTGGAGCTGTCTCAAAACTGGTATTAGATGACATTCTAAATTCTGTGCTCTTTCCACTATACCAAGATAAAGCATAAGTGATATACAATGAAATTCTAATAATTCTATGCTATAGAGTAAGAAATTTCTTTTAACTACACATACAAGTTGACAACTTGGAGTTCTTCAGTACCTACTTTTTCACATAACTGTCAATAACTTTTAACATGAAAAGAGTTAATAACTACTTTAGAGATCACTTAATCCAACCTCCTCATATTGCACATAAGGAAAATGAGGAATAAGTAATTTATGTAAATTTCTTCTATTCTCAATCAATCCACAATTATTATGTGCTTCCTATGCACTTAACACATTTTAGGGGACATGAAAAGAAATGGCAGATTTATTCCCTATCTTCAAGGAACTTAAACAAAAATAATGTGGTAATGTTCAAAAGTCCAAAATTAATTCTAAGACAGAAGATAGCAAGGCAGTTGAACATGACTTTTGAATTAACAATCAAGGATCAAAACCAAAAACAAACACTAATAAAAAAAACCTGTTTTTTATTTAAAAGTTATCTAAAACATCTCTCCCCCTCTTCCTCTTCTTTTCTGTAAGATATTATAATAGATGACTAAATACTTTCTCTGCTTAAAATTCAATTTTCTATATTTCTCCTCTACATGATTTACAAAATTATTTCCCTAAGGCCCTTGCTCAAAAACTTTTGTTGCCTTCCTAACATCTTTTCTTATTCCAACTGAGTGAGTTCCATTTCACATTATTTTCTTTCAGTCATTGAATATTCAAGCTAAATTAGTCTACTAAATACCCCTCCCAGCCCACATTACATTTCCTGTTTCTGTGAATTTGACTTTGATTCCAGGAATATCTACTTCTCATTGTTCTTATTTTTCTTTAAAGCACAGTTCACTTAGAGCAACTCTTTCTGTAGAGGCAAAGAAATGGAACTTTAGAGTTGTCTACCAATTGGGGAATGACTGAACAAGTTATGGCAAATGAATGTTTTTGAAAGAAATCTTGCCAGACTTTAGAAAAACCTGGAAAGACTTGTCTGAATTGGTGCTGAGTGAATTAAGTAGAATCAGGAGAACATCATACATATTAACCATTAACATTTTGAAATGATCAACTGTGATGGATTCACCTCTTCTCAGTAGTTCAGTAAGAAAGGACAATTGTGAGAGTCCTGCTTTGGAGAAATGCAATTCCTATCAAGGGGGCAAAAAAAAAAAAGGAAAAAATAAACAACAAACCTAGAGTCTAGAGGTAAGTATATTATGTTCACTTTTAAAATTTTCTTTTATGTTTGTTTTTGCTTTATCCTGATTTTTTCCCTTTAGTTCTAATTTCTCTTTCATAACAAGACAAATATGGAAATATGTTAAGCATGATTGTTACATCTAAAACCTAAATAAAATTGCTCACTGCCATGGGGCGGAGAATGGAAGAGAGGGTGGTAGAAACATGTGGAACTCTAAATTTTGCAAAAGGATGAATGTGGAAAACTACCTTTGCATGTAAATGAAAAAAGTATATAAAATTAAAAACAGAAAAAAGAACAGTTCAGGTACCATTTCCATCATTCAGTCTACCTAATTTTTCTTCAATTGTCAATATCATATCTCTTCTCAAACTAATCTATATTTTCATATCTGTGTATTTATTATATATCTACTCTATATCCTCCCCTCTCCTGTATTGGTCTATAAAGTGTATTTGAGGAGGTTTAGCTAGGTGATGACTGGACAGAAATATGACCCTGGAGTCAGGAGGACCTAAATTCAAATCTGGCCTCAGGCACCAGATAATTATTAGCTGTGTGCCCTTGAGCAAGTCACTTAACCCTATTGCAACAAATTAAAAAAAATGAAGACAGGGACACTAGTTTTTACCCTTGTTTCATTAGTGCATAGAACAGTATTTTTTGTTGTTTTTCTTTTACATAGTAAGCACTTAATTGTTGAATTGCTGAATTGAATTGTCAAACTAAGATTTCAATATGGTTCTGTATTGAAGTGTACTACATATTCTTCATTTCCAAATGCCATCATATGAATGATTTATAAAATTGTTAATATTTTACTTAAACATTTGAATGGCTTGGCTTCCTATTGACCTAAATGTTGTAATTATCTGAAAGTTCCTTTAAAATGGATATTATTAATTGTGAACATAATGCTCAAATGGAAAACAAGAAATAGCAATGTGTTTTCCTTACTTTGAAATAAGCCTCATAAAGTGTTGCTAACATTGTAAAATATGTTTTTCATTCTATTTTTCTGTACATTGCCCACTAAATAAATATTTAGGGTTGATTGAACCAACTTGAGGAAAAACAGATTCTGCTCTCTGCTGAACTTTGGGGGAGGTTGTGGGAAGCTGCATTACCTATTACAAAGAAAAATGTGTTAATCATTTTTCATGTCCCTCTGCAGTACTGCAAAACAAAACTGTGAAATACTGCTGAACAGCCCTTTCTTGACAAACTTTCCCCACAATATACCAGATTTGAAAAATGCAGATAAGCAGTCAAACTGCTGGGTGTGTTTATCCAAAAGAGTCTTCCAGTGTTTTAGAACCTTACTAATTACATGATGATAACATCAGAATCATCCCTTTGCTCTTCTATCTTCAGGGACATTGTGAATAGAAGTCTCTTTTGCAATGCATTAATCATACTGATTGTATTATCATCATGTTGGGAACACAGGATCTATAGACTAATTGGAATATCAGCAGAACACAGCCACTGTTTTTCAACTGGACAGATTTCATAAACTGGTACTCTTGTTTTTCTTTTAACAAACACAAATATAGCTTCCATAAGAGGGGTTACCTTCGAATGAGATGCTGATCTCACATAGGGAGGCAACATTTTACTGCCAGAATACTTAGTTCTAAAAAGAAAAGCCCTGAAAATTTCATCTGTCCTTCTATTACCATGGACTGTAACTTAGATGAAATTGGACTAGAATCATATGATATAAGGAATGCCTCTACTGGTAATTTTCAACTGTATATAAGTGCCAATTGATTGGAAATCTTGTAGAGTTTTAAATGAAAAACACAAGAATATCAAGCTATTTTTTTTAAATTGCAAGTGCCTCTCTTTCTCTCTCTCTCTCTCTTGAATTGTTCATTTTATTAATAATTTTATTAACTGGAATTTATTTAAGGAAATGCCAACATTATTATTATCTTTTTAAAAGAAAAGTTAAGATGTATAAAGACTGCCTAATTCCCTTAATTTTTTTAAAAAAAAATCATTATCCAGAAGGGATTGATTTAAAGCCTTTAGCTAAATGGGTATCAACTGTTCCATTTACCCTCCCCAGACTCCCTCTTTTAAAAGCATGAGGGCATGGAGTATTTGTCCTTCTAGAAAGTGAAGGAAGAAGGGATGTCTTGGGGTTCCCACTTTTCCAGGATGAGGCAATTTATTATGTCTCTCTTACTCTAGAAATTTACCTCAACAACATCATAAATCTTCTCACTTCAAAGAGATTTAAGTATTTTAGGTAAACATTAATTCAGAGAAAAGTATGTAGAATCCCAACAGGAAACATTATGTCCAACAATATACCTCTTTTACTGATAGAAAGATTCTATTTTATTTTTCCTGGCCATATTCATACTGTACACCATTTATTCACAATTATCTCTAATACTACCATAATCTTGAATACTACTTCTGGATAGCCTATTTCTGTCTGGTGAGTTTTTGCCTTGTTTTGTCCAAATGAAGAGTTTTTTCTCACTCTTTGGCCTTTCTACATTTAAGTAGCATGCTCTCTTTTTTCCAGGTCCTTTTTATATACTGATTTTGCCCATTTTGGATATAAGCTCCTTGAGGCCAAGAGCTGTCTTGATTGTTTGTTATTGTATTTCTAATCCCTCTCCTCTCAGACACAAAGAGTCATTGTTTCCCCAATATACCTTGCCTACTTTTACCCCTTGTGTTTGATATGGTATATTGCCACATTCTATTACTTAATTTTTGATTTGTATGTATCTTCTACCCTCTATGTAGGGATAGAGACTATATATTTTTTCATAGACCTAATGGTACCTAGTATTAGAATTTTGTTCATATTGTAACTGTTTGGACTGTTTGTGATGATCTTAAAGGCAAAGAGAAGAAAGTTAATCTTTGTTTATAATACATGACCCTAAAAGGTTTATTTTTGCTTCTTCAATTTCTGATATTTCCAAAGCCATATGAGATGAAAGTTGTGAGGAATGAAGGGCCTTTGGCTTCCACAGAATGTAAGAGGAGATTACTAGTTTAAAATACATATATATATATATATATATATATATATATATATATATATATATATATAGTTTGATATATTTTTAGTTAGTTCAATATATGTATCCATATACATCTATATCTGCACACACACATACACACACACACACACACACACACACACACACATATATATATATATATATATATATATATATATAAATATACATTATAAAGTCTGGGGTCTATCTGTGTCTATTGAGCCTATGTACAGATGAGTGTAAGTGGAGACAAAAGAATTGACCTGAATTTGAATCAGATCTACTCCTTTTGCAAGTGTGCCTGCTTAATGAGATTCATACATATTACTATACACTCCCTTATGCTCATTAGTATAATGACCAGGGTGGGGAAAACATATTAGAGATTTGAATGGGGTGAGCTTATTGATTAAATTATAATAACCCTGACAATTCAGACCAATGGCTGGCTCAGAATGGAGGAAAACTTCTTTCAAGCTGCTTTTCTCCTTAGGGAAAATGGTCTTTTTCTGCAGAAAAGTTATTTAATGAATAAAAAGCTATTTTAATCACTCTGGACTAAGTATTTATAATTATGAACCATTTATAACAAAGGATAAAAAAAGTTTTCAATTCAGCAAGTTTGTTTTAGCATGATGTAAAACTTTAATTTCATCACATATTATTTATAAAAAACAAAAATTTGAAAACAAACATTCAAATTAATTTTTACTTTCTTGCAAATAAACAGCTAGTGAATTATAAAGCACAGGAAAATTTTGTTTGAAATAAGCTCTTCTCTCTGCCAACCAACCCATTCCTGTCATTTATTTCCATGCTTCTTTTTGTACTGTTTCAAATCATTAAATTCACATGAGTAAAATCAGCATAAGTATTAGAGGTCTGCATGAAAATAGGTATTCAAAATTTTTGATTGGTTGAAAAAGATGACAGGTTCTTTTTATGGGTAACAGCATATCCTTTTAAATGCATAGTTTTCATAGTTAATTTTATCTTTGAAATTACTATTATTTGTTGTATTTTGTACTTAATAGTATTTTTTTCAGTTTCATTTAATTAGATTTCAGCATTCATTTTTGTGTGATTTTGAGTTTCAAATTTGCCTCCTTCCCTTTCCTTTCCCATCACCAGGACACAAAGCAATTTGATACAGGTTATACATGTACAATCATGTTAAACAAATCTCCATTTTACTCATGTGGTTAAAGAAGGAAAAAAAAAACATGAGAAAAAAAGGAAAAGAACTAATGAAAAAATTTTAAAAGTGAAAATAGCATGCTTTGATCTGCATTCAGACATCATAGTCCCCACTCCCCTCTGCCCCCCAATGCAAATGGCATTTTCTTATTTTGATTTTTGTTTATTGTTTTTGCAAGGAAATGGGGTTAAGTGACTTGCCCAAGGTCAGACAGTTAGGCAATTGTTAAATGTCTGAGGTCGGCTTTGAACACAGGTCTTCCTGACTCCAGGGCCAGTGCTCTATCCAATGCTCCACCTAGATGTCTCTAGGTGGTTATTTCCATCACAAGTCTTTGAAAATTGTCTTTGATCATTGTATTGCTGAGAAAAACTGAATTTGTCGTAGTGGATCATCATACAATGTTTTTGGTACTTTTTATAATTTTCTCCTGATTCTGCTTGCTTAGCAACTGGTGTTGACCAGTTCATGTAAGTCTTTCAATGCTTTTTTTCTGAAATTTGTCTGCACATTATTTCAATGAAACAGTAGCATCCCATTACATGCATTTATCACAACTTTTTTAGTTATTTTCATATTTGTGGGCATTCCCTCATTTTCTAATTCTTTGCAAAAAAAAAGAAAAAAGGAATTATAAATATTTTGTACCTGTATTTCTTTTTCACATTTTTATGATCTTTTTTGGATGAAGATCAAGTAATGGTATTACTGGATCAAACAATATGCACGGTTTTATAGATTTTTTTTGGAAGTAGTTCCATATTACTCTCAAAAGTTTTCCCATCTCCCCTCCAAAACTAATCATCTTCCTTTTCTGTAATATTGGTAAAATTGATAACTGTGAGGTGGTACCTTGCAGTACTTTAAATTTGAATTTCTCTAATTAATACTGATTTGAAGTATTTTAATAAGATTATAGATAGCTTTAATTTCTTCATCTGAAAACTGTCTCCTCATATTCTTTGACCATTTATCAATTGCAGAATGACTTGTATGTTTAAAAATTTGGCTCAGTTCTCTATATATTTTAGAAATAGGTCATTTGTCAGAACACAGGGTATAAAACTTGTTTCCCAGATTTCTGCTTTCCCTCCAATCTTGATTGTATTAGTTTTGTTTACACAAATATTTTCTATTTTAATGTGATTAGAATGATACATTTTGCATTTCATAATGTTCTTTATATGGTTTATGGTCATAAATTCTTCCCTACTCAGCTGTGACAGGTAAAGTATTCCTTGTTCTCCTAATTGGCTTATGGTATTAGCTGTTAATTAGCTGTTAAAATCATATGCATATTTTGACCTTATCTTAGAACTGGGTGTGAGATGTTGGTCTATGTCTAGTTTCCCAGAGTATTTTCAAGTTTTTCCCCCTTTAGTTTTTGTTGTGAGTTCTCATTCCAGAGCCTTGTCTTTGGGTTTATCAAATAGTAGATTACTATAGTCATTTACTCCTGCTTTTTTGTACCTAATTAATTTCACCGATCCACTTGGCTATTTCTTAGCCAGTATCAGATAGTTTTAAAGACTGCCACTTATAATTTTAGATTTGGTATAGGTTGATTACTTTCCTTTGCAATTTTTTAAATTAATTAACTTGATATTCTCGATCTTTTGTTCTTTAGATGAATATTGTTGATATGGTTTTCTAGCTCAATGAAATGCTTTTTTAGCAGTTTAAGTCATAGTGTGCTAAATAAGTAGATTAATAGAGCTAAAATTGTAATTTTTATTATGCTATTTCAACACACCAATGAGAAATTTATATTTTTCAATTGGGTCCACATGACATTTGTGAGAAACCTGTTTTGTTTTATTTGAATTTGTTTGAACATTTGTATTCATATATTTCCTGGGTTCATCTGGGCTAGCAGATGCCCATATATATTTTATTTTATCTACAATTATTTTCAATGGAATTTCTCTTTCTATCTCTTGCTCCTGGGTTTTGTTGGCAATATATAAAAATGCTGTTAATTTATAAGGGTGTATTTTATAGGCTGAAACTTTGCTATATTAGTTATTTCAAATAGTTTTTTTAATTGATTCCCTAGGTATACCACCATATCTGCAAAAAGTGATAGTTTAGTTTCTTCACTGCTATTCTAATTCCTTCAATTTCTTTTTCTTCTCTTATTGCTAAATATTTTTGATTAATATTTTATTTTTCCAAATACAAATCATGACAGCTTTTCTATATGTCTATGTATATTTTTAAGTTACAAAATTTCCTTCCACCCTCCCTTCTCTTGCCAATCCCCTCAGTGGTAAACAGTGAAGTTGATATTGTACATACACATTTGTGTTAAATGTGTTTACAGATTAGTCGTTTTTGGCATGAGGGATTAGGATTAAGGGAAAGAAATACACAAGAGGTATTTTTTAAAAAGTGAATGTAGTGTCCATCAGATTCTGAAGGATTTTTTGTTTTGTGTTGTTTTGTTTTTCTTCCTCCTGATGTGTATAGCATCATCCATAGAAAACTAAAACTGTTGTCCTAGGTTTCTGAACTTCTGAGAGAAGCTGCATCCATCAGTGTTCATCATCTCACAGTATTGTTGTTGTTTCTTGGTTCTGCTCCCTTTACTCAGCATCAGATCCTGTAATTCATTCCATGCTTATCTAGAGTCTGAGTCAGTTCCATGATGATATAATACTAAAGATGTGTCATTGCTCCTAAACTTTGTAGCATGATGTTTTCAGCCATGTTATCAATGCTTTCACTGAGGATGAACATGACCTCAAAGACACCTTCTACACTGATGGAAAATTGTTTAATTTGAAAGGCCTACAAGCCAAGACCAAAGTGGAGGGAGTGTTGGTGCATGATCTTTTCTTTGCAAATGACGATGCTCTCAATGTAGCTTCTGAAACTGATGCAACAAAATATGGATCGATTCTCTGCAACTTGTGCTAATGTTGATCTAACAATTAACACCAAGGAAATACAGGTGCTCCATCAGCCAGCATCATACCATCCATATGTGGAAACATCAATTACAGCAAATGGAGAAGTTTTGAATAATGTGGACAAGTTCACTTACTTTGGCAGTGTCTTTTCTAAGGAGTCCACATTGACAATGAGGTTGGGAAGCTCCAAAAGAAAATATGGGAGAACTGAACAGAATGTCTACAGAGCCATTGTGTTGACTTCATTGCCATATGCCTATGAAATCTGGACAGTTGACTGGTGCCATTTCAGGCAACTGAATCATTTCCTTTTAAATTGTCGTAGGAAGATTGTAAAGATCACCTGGCAAGAGAAGATACCAGACACTGAGACCCTTTCTCAATTCAGAGAGGGCAACTTCAATGGGCAGGACACATTATTAGAATGTCAGATGTATAGTTGCCAAAGAAAAATTATTTTAGGAGAACTCACACAGGGCAAATGCTCACAAGGGGGTCAAAAGAATTGAATCTGATACACCCTGAAGGTCTCATTGAAAAATTAATGATTGTTCAGTTGAGAGATACTGGCACAAGACCTCCCAACATGGCATGCCCTCATCAGTGAAGGTGCTGCACTGTATGAGTAAGTCACAATTGAAGCAGCTAAAAGGAGGCATGACAAATGTAAATTTAGAAGAATGTCCCAAGTGTTCACATGGACTATTTGTGCCTAGACTGGGGTAGAGCATTCTGAACTCATAATGGTCTGATCAGTCTCAAACATTGCAATGTCATTTGTTGTTCTTTGATATCAAAAGACAAGAACCAACCAAGCAGATCCTGACTACTTATGATTTCTTATAGAACAATAGTATTCCATAATATTCATATATCATAACTTGTTTAGCTATTCCCCAGTTGATGGACATCTCCTGAATTTCCAATTCTTTTTCACTACAAAAATAGCTGTTATAAAGATTTTGGAACTTGTGGGACTTTTCTCATTTTTATGATCTTTTGGGTATAGGCCTAGAATTGGAATTGCTGAGTTCATAGGATATGAACATTTTTTATTGCTCTTTGGGCATAATTCCATATTTCTTTCCAGAATGGTTGGATAAGTTCACAACTCAACCAGCAGTGCAATAATGTCTCAATGGTGCCCTTTTGTCTTCTTAGTCAGTCTTATAGATGTGATGTGATACCTCAGTTATTTAATTTGCATTTCTCTAATCAATAATGATTTGGAGCATTTTATGTAATTATTTGTAGTTTTTATTTCTTCATTTGAAAATGGTCTATTCATATCTTTTGACCATTTATCAATTGGAGAATGACTTGGAACCATATAAATTTGATGCAGTTCTTCATATATTTTAGACATGAAACCTTTATCAGAATTCCTAGTTATGAAGATTGTTTCCCAGCTTTCTGCTTTCCTTCTAATTTTGGCAACATTGATTTTATTAGTGCAAAACCTTTTTTAATTTAATATAGCCAAAATTATTCATTTTGCAGTTTATGATGTTTCTTGTTTAGTCACAATTTTATCCCTTTTTCATAGATCTGATAGAATATTTCTTGGTCTATTAATTTTTCTGTACCCATTTTGACATATACCTTTGGTAAAGGATATGAGATGTGGGTCTATACCTAGTTTTTGCCTTACTTTTTCCAGTTTACCCCAAAATTTTTAACAAATAGTGAGTTCTTATCCTAGCAACTAATGTCTTTGGGTTTGTCAAACAGTAGATTTCTGTAGTCATTTACTGAGCTAGGCAACTCTGTTGAATGCCACTTTATGGTATAGTTCTAGATGTGGTAGAGCTAGGCCACCTTCTTTTAAATTTTCTTTTCCCCATTTCCCTTGTTATTCTCGACTTTTTGTTCCTCCAGATGAATTTTGATACTATTTTATCTAGCTTATTAAAATAATTATTTGCTATTTTGATTGTTATGACACTGATTAAATAATATAATTTAAGTAGAATTGTCATTTTTATCATATTAGTTTGATGTAACCTTGGGCAATTGTCATTTTCCCAATTATTTAAATCTGACTTTTTTGGGTGAGAAGTTCCTTTTAATTGCGTTTATACAGTGTCTGGGTTTGTCTGAGGAGTTAGATTCCCAAGTATTTAATGTTGTGTGCAGTTACTTGGAATGGAATTTCTCTTTCTTTCTCTTGCTCTTGGCCTTTGTTCTTCAAATATAGAAATACTGCTGATTTATGTGGGATAATTTTATATACTGCTACTTTTTTGAATTTGTTAATTCTTTCAAGGAGTTTTCAAGATGATTTTCTCAGGTTTTCTAATCATTTCATCTTATCTGCCAAGAGTGAAATTTTGCTACTTCATTATCAAATGTGATTCCTTCAATTACTTTTTCTTCTCTTACTGCTAAAACTAACATTTCTAATGCTATATTGAATAGTAATGTGATAATGGGCATCCTGATTTTGCCCCTGAACTTATTGCAAATACCCCTAATTTATCCATATTTCATATAAAATTTGTTGACGATTTTAGATAAATATTATTTATTATTTTAAGGAAAGTTTCATTTATTCCTAAACTTTCTAGTGTTTTTAAGAGGAATGGATATGGCATTTTATCAAGGACTTTTTCCATCATCTATTGAGATAAACATATGTTTTCTATTAGTTTTGCTACTGATATATTCAATAATGTTGAGTGTTTTCCTAATATTGAACTATCCCTGCCTACCTGCTCATGATATATTATCCTAGTAATACATTGCTGTAATCTCAATGCGAAAATGTTAAGATTTTTGTATCCATGTTCTTCAGGGAGTTTGGACTATAATTTACTTTATCTGTTTTGTTTCTTCCTGATTTACGTATCAGCATCATATTAGAGTCATAAAAGGAATTTGTCCTCTTATTTTTAAAAATATTTTATGTAGAATAGGATTTGTTTTTTAAATATTTGGTAGAATTCACTAGCAAATTGGATTTTTAAGAGTATTATTTCCTCTTCTGTTGTTCTGGGCTGTTTACATTATTATAAATATTCATCCATTTCATTCAGGTTATCAAATTTATTGACATATAATTTGACAAAGTAGCTCTGAATGATCTTTTTAATTTCTTCCACATTGGTGTGTAGTTCACTCTCTTCATTTTTGACACTAATAATTTAATTATCTTTTTTGTTGTTGTTTAAATCAGATGTACCATAGGTTTATCTATTTTATTGGCTTTTTCATAAAACCAGCTATTAATTTTTTCTTATTAGATCAATGGAGTTTTTGCTTTGGAATTTATTAATCACTCCTTTGATTTTCATAATTTCTAATTTTTTTATTAACTTGGGGATCTTTAATTTGTTTTTTCCTAGCTTTTTTAGTTGCATTAATAATTCATTGATTTCCTCTTTCTCTATTTTATTAATATAAGCTTTTAGAAATATAAAGTTTCACTTCAAAACTGCCTTGGCAGCATCCCATGAATTTTGATATGATGTCTCATTATATCCTTTTCTTTGATATAATTATTGATTATTTCTATGATTTGCTGTTTGATCCACTCATTAATTAAATTATTTAGTTTCCAATTAGTTTTAGATTTATCTTCCCATGACCCTTTAGTTGCATGTAATTTTACTACATCATGCTCTGAGAAGTATGCATTTATTACTTTGGCATTCCTGAATTTGATTAAAAGGTTTTTATGTCCTAGTGCATGGTTAATTTTGGTATAAGTGCCTTATTTCCATTAAAGGTATATTGTTTTCTATTCCCATTAAGTATTCTCCAGAGTTCTATCATATCTTAGTTTTCTAAGACTTCATTCACCTTCCTAACTACCTTCTTGTTTATTTTGTGGTTAGATTTAACTAGTTCTGAGAGAGAGAGAGGTTGAGGTTTCCCATTATTAAAGTTTTGTTGTCTATATCTTCTTTTAATTCACTCATTTTTTCGCTCTAGGTCTTATTGCTAAATCTAGCATTTCTAGAACAATATAGAATAATATTTTTGATAATAATTATTTCACTCCTGATATTATTTGGAATGTTTCTAACTTGTCCTCATTACATATATAATCCTTACTTATGGTTTTGAAAGTTTTTAATATTTAAAGGAAAATATCATTTATCTTTATTCTCTCTAATATTTTTGATAATAATGGGTGCTGTATTTTTTCCCAAAATGTTTGTTGTATCTATTGAGATAATATGATTTCTGTTAGTTTTGTTACAGGTACAGTAAATTATGCTAATAATTGTTCTAATATTTAACCATTCCTGAATCTCTGGTATATATATATTCATTCTGGTCATAGTGTTTTATCTGGAGGATAAATTTCTGTAATCTCTTTGATAATATTTCATTTAAAATTTTTGTATCTATTCATTAAAGAAATCAGTCTTTACTTTTTCCACTACTTTGGATCTTCCTGGTTTTCCAATCAGAACCACATTTGGGTCATAAAAATGATGTGGAAGGGCTCCTTCTTTACCTATTTTTCAAATCATGTATATATATATATATATAATATATATATATTATATATATATATATATATATATGAATTAGATGTTTAGTAGAATTCACTTATTAATCTATTTGACCTTGGAGATGTTTTTCTTAGGGAGTTCATTGATGGTTTTATGCAATTTCTCTTTTCTGAAATTTAAGTATTTTATTTCCTCTTTTGTTAATCTGGTCAGTTTATATTGTAAATATTCATCCATTTCAGTTATTGCACCATATTTTGGCATGCAGTTGGGCAAAATATACCCAAAGCATTTTTTTAATTTCTTCTTCATTGAATTCACCCTTTTCATTATTGATATTGGTAATTTGGTTTTCTTTCTTTTTTAAATATAATTAGCCAAATTCATAGCAGTTTATTTATTAACTCAATAGATTTCATGCTTTCAATTTTATTAATCTCTCCTTGGATTTTCAAAATTTTTAATTTAATGTTTGATTTGAGATTTGTAATTTTGTTCTTTTCTAGTTTAGTTGTATAGCAAATTCATTGATTGCTTTATCCCTTTCATTTATATAAGCATTTAGTGAGATAAAATTTTCCCTGAGAACTTCTTTGGGACTTCTGGCCAAGATGGGAGAGAGAGAAGACAGACACTGTGATAGTGCTCTCTTTTTCCCTCAGAAATAACATGAACAGAAACCTCTTAATAAAAATTTGATCAACAAAACTCAGAAAGAGAAGCTAGGAGAAGAGCACCTACCAAGAAAGTCTGTCAGGAGACCAGAGCAGAGGATTAGTGCTGGGGATGGCAGCTGAGGAAGACCAGAGGGTCAGCCTCAGCCATGGAGACTGGTGAGTGGTGGATGCCCAGCTTTTGCTGCAGAGTCTTTGGCCAGGGAGAGAACTACAGGAGGGTGAGTTCTAGCAGAGACTCAGAGCACACCTTGAGAACAACCAGCTGGGCCAGGGACCTGAGCTCCATACTTTCCGGGATCCCTTTGCCCAGAACAACCAATAAACCCTCCCTCCCTGAGGGCTGCAGAGCTCATTCAACAGAAAGAGATTAAGTCCCTACCCTCCCAGTCCAGCCCAGTTTTCAAGGTCAACTCAGATCCTGCTGCTGAGGACCTCACTGAAGAGAAAGCAACCAGCACCCTCCACTGGCTAGCCTTTAGAATTACTAAAACAAGTGAACAAGGCCTCTAGAATCCTCAAAAAAGTAAACCTCTGAGAGCCAGCCCCCCCCCACACACACACACAAGATGAAAAAAGGCCAGAGAAAAGAGGGGCCCATGGAGAATTACTTAGAAGGGACAGATCCTAACCCAGAGAGATCTAGTACTGCTGAGAAGAATATGAATTGATCTCCAGGCCAGAAAGACTTCCTTCAAGAAATCAGGAAGGAGTTTAAAAATCAATTGGAAAAACAGGGAAAAGAAACTCAAGAGAAAATTAACATCTCTCAACAAGAAAACAAATCCTTGGAAAAAACAATTGGACAAATACAAAATGAGAATAACTCTCAGATCTTCAATTGGGCAAATGTAAAAAGGAACTGATTCTTTCAGAACTACATCTGGGCAAATAGAAAAGTCCTTCAAAAATAGAATGAACCAACTAGAAAAGGAGTTACAAATGATAAGGGAAGAAAAATCTTCTCTAAAAATGGAATGGAATTGGCAGAAACTAATGACTTCATAAGACAACAAGATTGTATTAAACAAAATCAAAAAATAGAAAAAAATAGAAATAAATGTAAAATACCACATCAGCAAAATCACTGACCTTGAGAATCACTCGAGAAGGGAGAATCTGAGAATTATTGGCCTTCCTGAGAACATTAAAGAGAAAAAAATAATACAAGATTTAGTGATTGAAAATTGCCCAGATATCATGGAACCAGAGGGCAAAATAGTTATTGAAAGAATACATCTATCCCCTCTGGAAAGAGATCCTAAAATGAAAACATCGAAGAATGTTGTGGTCAAATTCTAGGACTATCAGTTAAAAGAAAAAATTTGAATACCAAGGAGCCACAGTAAGGATTATGCAGGATATGGCCACAGTAACATTAAGGGATGGAAGGACCTGAAAGGAGATATTCCACAGCACAAGGAACCTTGGAATGCACCCAAGAATCCACTACTCAGCAAAACTGAGCCTTCTCTTCTAGGGAAAAAGATGGACATTTAATGAAATGGGAGACTTCCAAGACTTCATGATGAAAAGACCAGAGCTAAATAGAAAATGTGTACAACAAACAGGAGACTCAAGAGACACATGAAAAGGTTTAAAAAACACCCCCAAAATTGCTATACAATAAGATTAAACTGGCTATATACCCACTTGGGAAAAAAGAATCTCATAACCCTTGAGAATTATAACTCTATTAGAGAGAATATAGCCAGAAGTAATGGACACTCATAACATTTCTGTGACTCAGATAGAATGATTTAAAAATAATACCTCCTTAAAAAATGGGGGCAGTAAGGAGAAGGGAAGTTAGAGGGATTCTGAATAGGGTAAATCTCATTACATCAAGTGGGACAAACAACCTATTGTAATTGAGGGGAGGAAGGGAGGAGGTGAGAACCACCTGAATCTTCATCACATCAGACTTGGCTTAAAGTTAACTTAGACACACTTAATCAAGTTAAGAGACTTATCTTACCTTTCAAGCATTAAAAGGGGAAAAGGGGTGGGGGGCACGGGGATTGCAAGAAAAAGGGGAAATAACATAAGGAAGGGAAGAAGGGTAAAAGGGAAAGGGGGAAAAAGGGTAGGGGGTTTATTTAAGAGGCTACCTCTGAAGGTGGCAGTATTTAGAAACGAAACACTTTGGAATATGGATGAAAGGGAAAAAGGGGAAAAATACAAGCAGAAGGAAGATAGCATGAAGGGAAATAAAGAGTTAGTTAATTATAACTTTGAAAGTGAATGGGATGAACTCTCCCATAAAATACAAGCAAATAGCAGAGTGATTAAAAACCACAATCCTACAATATGCTGCTTACAAGAAACTCATTTGAAGCAAGAAACTCATTTGAAGCAGAGAGATACATATAGAGTAAAGGTAAAAGGTTGGAGCAAATTATATTTTGCTTCAGCTGAAATGAAAATAACATGCATGGCAATCCTTATCTCAGACAAAGCAGCTGCAAAAAAAGGACAGCTTTAAAAGAGATAAGGAAGGAAACTATAGCCTTCTAAAAGGTACCTTAGACAATAAAGTAATTTCCATATTAAATATGTATGCACTCAATGGGACAGCATCCAAATACTTAGAGGAGAAGCTGAAATGGTTACATAAAGAGATATACAGCAAAACTCTGCTAGGGGGAGGCCTCAACCTTCCACTCTCAGATTTAGATAAATTAAATCATGAAATAAATGAGAAGGAGGTTAAGGAGGTAAATAGTTTGTTAGAAAACCTGAATATGATAGATCTATGGAGGAAACTGATTGGGGATAGAAAGGAATATACTTTTTTTCTGTAGTACATGGCACTTACAGAAAAATTGACCATGTACTAGGACATAAAAACCTAATGATCAATTGCAGAAAGGTAGAAATAGTAAATACATCTTTCTTAGATCATAATGCAATAAAAATAATATGCAATACTGGGTCAGGGAGACAGAGACCCAGAACTAATTGGAAAATAATCAACATCATTTTAAAGAATGAGTGGATCAAGCAACAGATTATAGAAAGAATTATTTTATCCTAGACAATGACAATAATGAGAAAAATACCAAACTTATGGGATACACTCAAGGCGGCTGTCAGCGGATATATTATATCTTTAAATGCTTACATGAATAAATTAGAGATAGAAGAAATCAATGAACTAAATATACAACTAAAACAATTTAGAGAATGAACAAATTACCCCCCCAATTAAATAACAAATTATAAATTCTAAAAATTAAAGGAGAAATTAATAAAATTATAAACAAGAAAACTATTGCTCTAATAAATAAAAGCAAGAACTTGTTTTATGAAAAGATCAATAAAAATGATAAACCTCTGGCAAATTTGATTTAAAATAAAGAAAGAAGAAAACAAAATTGCTAGTATAATAAATGAAAAAGGTGAACTCACCACCAAGGAGGAAGAAATTAAGTTATGATCCAGAATTATTTTGCCCAACTCTATGCCAATAAATTTGACAATCCAAGTGAATGGATGAATATTTACAAAAATATAAATTGCCCAGATTAAATGAAGAGGAAATTAAAAAATTTAAATAACCCTATCTCAGGAAAGGAATACAACAAGCCATTATTGAACTCCCTAAATATAAAATCTCCAGGGCCAGATGGATTCAGAAGTGAATTCTATCAAACATTTAAGGAACAATTGGTTCCAATTCTACATAAACTCTTTGGAAAAAAATAGGTGAAGACAGATCTCTGCCTAACTCTTTCTATAACATGAATATGGTGCTGATACCTAAACCAGAAAGAGTTAAAACAGAGAAAGAAAATTACATACTTATCTCCCTGATGAATATAGATGCAAAAATCTTAAATAAAATCTTAGCAAAATGATTACAATAAGTCATCACTAGGATATTACATTATGAACAAGTAGGATTTATCCCAGGAATAATGGGATGGTTCAATATTAGGAAAACTGTCAGTATAATTAATTATATCAATAACATACCTATAAGAAATCATATGATTGTATCAATAGTTACTGAAAAAGCTTTTGATAAACTACAGCACCTGTTCCTACTAACAACACTAGAGAGTATAGTAATAAATTTTTTGTTCCTTAGAATAATAAGCAGTATTTTTCTGAAACCATCAAAAAGCATTATATGAAACAGGGATAGGCTTGAGGCATTCCCAGTAAAATGAAGGATGTAACAAGGATGCCCATTATCTCAATAGGATTCAATATCATTTTAGAAATGTTAGCTTCATGAAACCAATATGGTACTGTTACCTAAACCAGGAAGAGTTAAAGCAGAGAAAGAAAATTATAGACCTATTTCCCTGATGAATATAGATGCAAAAATCCTAAATAAAATCTTAGCAAAATGATCACAACAAGTCATCACTAGGATAATACATTATGGTTAAGTAGGATTTATTCCAGGAATGCAGGGTTGGTTCAAGATTAGGAAAACTGTTAGTATACTCAATTATATCAACAACAAACCTATCAGAAATCATATGAAAACACTAGAGAGTGTAGGAATAAATGGACTGTTCCTTAAAATCATTAGCAGTATCTATTTGAAACCATCAACAAGAATTATATTCAATGGGGAGAGACTAGAGGCATTCCCAATAAGATCAGGGGTGAAACAAGGGTGCCCATTATCACCACTAATATTAAATATTGTATTAGAAATGTTAGCATCAGCAATTAGAGAAGAAAAAGAAATTGAAGGAATTAGAATTGGGAAGGAAGAGACAAAACTCTCACTCTTCGCAGATGACATGATGGTCTACCTAGAGAATCCCAAGAAATCATCTAAAACAATTACTGGAACCTATTAGAAATTTTAGCAAAGTTGCATGTTATAAAATAAACCCTCATAAATCCTCAACTTTTCTGTATATGTCTAGCAAGAAACAGCAGGAAGAGCTATAAGGAGAAATCCCATTCAAATAACCTCAGACAGTGTAAAATATTTGGGAGTCTATTTGCCAAGACACACTCAGAATCTTTTTGAAAATAATTATAAAACACTTCTCACAAAAATTAAATCAGATTTAAATGACTGGGCAAATATTAACTGTTCATGGATAGGTAGAGCTAATATAATAAAAATGACAATTGTACCAAAACTAAACTATATGTTTAGTGCCCTACCAATCAAAATTCCAAAAAAATTACATTAACAAGTTAGAAAAAATTGTCAGTAAATTCATATGGAGAAATAAAAAGTCAAGAATTGCCAGGAGCTTAAAGAAAAAAAGTGCAAAAGAAGGTGGCGTAGCCCTACCTGATCTAAAATTATGTTATAAAGCATCAGTCATCAAAACTGTTTGGTATTGGTGAAGAAATGGAGTGGTGGACCAGTGGAACAGACTAGGTGGAAAAGCAGGAGATGATTATAGTAATCTGCTGTTTGATAAACCCAAAGAGTCTGGCCATTGAGATAAAAACTTACTCTTTGATAAAAATTGCTGGGATAATTGGAAGTTAGTATAGAAGAAACTCAGATTAGACTAACACCTCACACCCTTTACCAAGATAAGATCCAAATGGTTACAGGACATAGACATAAAAAAACAATACTATAAGCAAATTAGAAGATCAAGGACTAGTCTACCTGTCAGATCTATGGAAAGGGGAGCAGTTTATGACTAAGGAAGAGTTGGAGACCATCACCAATAACCAATTAGATGATTTCGATTACATTAAATTAAAAAGCTTTTGCACAGATAAAACCAATGTAACCAAGATCAAAAGAAATGTAGTAAATTGGGAAACAATCTTTACAACTAATGATTCTCACAAAGGACTCATTTCTAAAACATACAGAGAACTGAGTCATATTTTTAAAACAAAAAAGCCATTCCCCAATTGACAAATGGTCAAAGGATACGCAAAGCCAATTTACAAATGAGGAGATCAAAGCAATCCATAACCATATGAAAAAATGCTCTAGATCTTGATTATTAGAGAAATGCAAATTAAAGCTTCTGAGGTGCCACCTCACACCTCTCAGATTGGCCAATGTGACCGGGAAGGATAATGATCAGTGTTGGAAGGGTTGTGGGAAATCTGGGACACTACTACACTGTTGGTACACTACTACCCTTCTGGAGAGCTATTTGGAACTATGCCCAAAGGGCAACAAAAATGTGCATACCCTTTGACCCAGCAATACCACTACTGGGTCTATACCCTGAAGAGATGATGAAAAAGGTTAAAAATATTACTTGTACAAAAATATTTATAGCAGCCCTGTTTGTGGTGGCAAAGAATTGGAAGTGAAGTAAATGTCCTTCAATTGGGGAATGGCTTAGCAAACTGTGGTATCTGTATGCCATGGAAAGCTATTGTTCTATTAGAAACCAGGCGGGATTGGATTTCACGGAAGCCTGGAGGGATTTGCATGAACTGATGCTGAGTGAGATGAGCAGAACCAGAAAAACACTGTACACCCTAACAGCAACATGGAAATGATGTTCAACTTTGAAGGACTTGCTCATTCCATCGGTGCAACAATCAGGAACAATATTGGGCTGTCTCCAAAGGAGAGTGCCATCTCTATCCAGATAAGGGGCTGTGGAGTTTGAACAAAGTACAAGGACTATTCCCTTTAATTTAGAAAAAAAACAGATATCTTATTGTCTGATCTTGTTACCTCTTAGACCTCTCTTCTCTTCTTTAAGGATATGATTTCTCTCTCATCACACCCAATTTGGATCAAGGTACAACATGGAAACAAAGTAAAGACTGACAGAATGCTTTCTGTGGCGGGGAGGAAGCAAGATTGGGGGGGCAATTGTAAAACTCAAATAATTTCTTTGATAAAAATAAATTAAAAAAAAAAAGAAATCTTAGCCTCAGCAATAAGAGAAGAAAAATAAATCAAAGGAATTAGAATAGGGAAGGAGGAGATAAAACTCTCACTCTTTGCAGATGACATGATGGTATACCTAGAGATTCCCCAAAAAGTCATCTAAAGAACTTCTAGAAATAATTAGTAACTTTAGCAAAGTATTAAGATATAAAATAAACCCTCATAAATCCTCAACATTTCTGTATATGACTAGCAAGATACAGCAGAAAGAGCTAGAAAATAAATCCCATACAAAATAACCTTAGACAAAATAAAATACCTGGGAGTCTACCTGCCAAGGCAGACCCAAAAACTTTCTGAAAAAAATATAAAACTCTTTTCATGCAAATAAAATGAGATTTAAATACCTGGGAAAACATCAACTGTTCATGGATATGTTGAGCTAATATAATAAAAATGACAAATCTACCAAAACTAAACTACTTGTTAAGCACCCTACCAATCAAAATTCCAAAAAAATTACTTTAAAGTTAGAAAAAGTTGTAAGTAAATTTATATGAAGAAATAAAAAGTCAAGTATTTCCAGGGAATCAATGAAAAAAATGCAAAAGAATGTGGTTTAGCCTTACCAGATCTAATATTATATATAAAATTTATATTATATTATATTATATGACATGTTATATTATGTTATGTTACTTTATATCATATGATATCATGTTATATAATATCATAGCATATTATATCATAATAATTATAACATATCATGTATAAAATTGTATTATAAAGCATCAGTCCTGTCTGGTATTGGTTAAGAAATGGAGTCATGCATCGTTGGAATAGACTAGGTACAATGGCAGGAAATGATTATAGTAATCTGCTATTTGATAAAACTAAAGAGTCTAGCTATTGGGATAAAATCTCTCTCTTTGATAAAAACTGTTGTGAAAATTGGAAGTTAGTATGGAAGAAACTTAGATTAGACCAAGACCTCACACCCTATACCAAGATAAGATCCAAATGGAAACCAGATTTAGAGATAAAAATCAATATGATAAGCAAACTAGAAGATCAAATACTAGTTTACCTGTTAGTTCTATGGAAAGGGAAACAGTTTATGACCAAGGAAGTTATGGAGAACATCATGCAAAACAAACTAGATAATTTTGACTACATTAAATTAAAAAGCTTTTGTTCAGGCAAAACCACTGTAACCAAGATCAAAAGAAATGTAGTAAATTGGGAAAAAAATTTTTGCAACTAGTGTTGCTGACAAAAGAATTATTTCTAAAATATACAGAGAACTGAATCAAATTTTCAAAAAAATCAAAACATTCCCAAATTGACAAATGATCAACGTATATGCAAAGGCAATTTACAGCTGAGGAAATTAAAGCAATACATAGTTATATGAAAAATTGCTCCAAATAAATTCTTGTTAGAGAAATGCAAATTAAAGCATCTCTGAGCCACCACTTAACACCACTCAGACTGGCCAATATGACCAGAAAGGACAATGATCAATGTTCAAAAGGATGTGCGAAATCTGGGACACTAATACATTATTGATGGAGCTGTGAACTCATCCAACCATTCTGGAGAGCAATTTGGGATTATGCCCAAAGGGCAACAAAAATATGCATACCCTTTTACCCAACAATACCACTGCTTGGCCTATATCATGAAGAGATTATAAAGAGGATAAAAACATCACTTGTACAAAAATATGTATAGCGGCCCTGTTGTGGTGGCAAAAAATTGGAAATTAAGTGAATGTTCTTCAGTTGGGGAATAGCTTAACAAACTGTGGTATATGTATGTCATGGAACACTATTTTTCTATTAGAAACCAGGAGGGATGGGAATTCAGGGATGCCTGGAAAGAATTGCATGAACTGTTACTAAGCAAGAAGAGCAGAACCAGGAAAACATTGTACACCCTAACAGCAACATGGGGGTGATGATCAACCCTGATGGACTTCCTCATACCTTCAATGCAACAACCAGGGACAATTTTGAGCTATATGTAGTAGAGACTAACTTATGTATCCAGAAAAAGAATTATGGACTTTGAAAAAATACCAAAGACTACTACCATAAAATTAGGGGGAAACCATTATATTATTATGCAATTTTACTATCTCATACTTTATTTTTCTTCCTTAAGGATATGATTTCTCTGTCATCACATTCAACTGAGGTCAATGTATAATAATTGAACCAATGTAAGCACTAACAGAATACCTTCTGCGGGGGGGGGGGGGATTGGGAGAGAGTGAAGCAAGAATGGGGGAAAATTGTAAAACTCAAAATAAAATCTTTCTTTCAAAAAAAAAGAGCTACTTTGACTGTCTTTCCCTGGTTACAGATGGTATTCTCCATCACAGACAGCTCAAAATTGTACCTGATTGTTGCACTGATGGAATGAGGAAGAACATCAAGGTTGATCATCACCCCCATGCCACCTTCAGGGTATATAATATTTTTCTGGTTCTAGTCATCTTGCTCAGCATCATTTCATGCAAATTCTTCCATGCTTCTCTAAATTCCCATCTCTCCTGGTTTCTAATAGAACAACAGTGTTCCATGACATACATATACCATAGTTTGTTAAACCATTGCCACTAGTAGAGTTTTGCAGTTTATGTCTTCCTGTAGCTCTTTCAACTTTTCCTCTAAGAATTTGGATGCTATGTCATTGGGTGTGTACATATTTAGTATTGAAGTTTCTTTATTGCCTATGGTACCTTTGACTTCCTTATCTCTTTTAATATTATCTATTTTTGCAGCTGCTTTGTCTGAGATAACAATTGCAATCCCTGCTTTTTTCACTTCTGCTGAAGTAAGACATATTTTGCTCTAACTTTTTACTTTTACACACTCTCTCTCTCTCTCTCTCTCTCTCTCTCTCTCTCTCTCTCTATATATATATATATATATATATATATATATATATATATATATATATCTGCTCAAATGAGTTTCTTGTAAGCAGCATATTGTAAGATTCTGGTTTTTAATCCACTCTACTATTTGCTTACTTTTTTTATATTTTAGGTTTTTGCAAAGCAAATGGGGTTAAGTGGCTTGCCCAAGGCCACACAGCTAGGTAATTATTAAGTATCTGGGGCTGGATTTGAACTCAGGTATTCCTGACTCCAGGGCCAGTGCTCTATCCACTGAGCCACCTAGCCACCCCTATTTGCTTATGTTGTTAAGGGAGAGTTTATCCCATTCACATTCAAAGTTATAATTACTAACTCTTTATTGCCCTCCATGCTGTCTTTCCTTTGTATTCTTCCCCCTTTTTCCCTTTATCCATATTCCCCAGTAATTTGTTTCTGAATACTGCTACCCTCAGTGTGTTTGTCCTACTATATCAACCCCTCCCTTTCTTTCCCCCTTTCCCTTTTCCCTTTCCTTCTTCCCTTCCTTCTGTTAGTTCCTCCTTTTCTCTCCTCCATGCCCCCTCTCCCTTTTCCCCTTTTAATACTTGAAAGGTAAGATAAGTTTCTTAACTGAATATGTTTAAGTTAATTTTAAGCCAAGTCTGGTGAGATGAAGATTCTAGTGGTTCTCACTCCCTCCTTTCTCCCTCCTTGGGATATAGTCAGTTTCCATCTTATTGGATAGCAGTTTTTTTTCCTTACCTTTGATTTTTTGCCTTTTCGTGTGTCTTTTGAGTCTCCTGTTTGATGTACAAATTTTCTAATTGGCTCTACTCTTATCATCAGGAAATGTTGAAAGTCTCCCAGTTCATTAAATGTCCATCTTTTTCCCTGGAAGAGAACTTCAACTTTGCTGGGTAGTGGATTCTTGGCTGCATTCTAAGCTCCCTTCCTCTTCTGAATATCTCAGTCCAAAACCTTTGATTCCTTAACGCTGATGCAGCCAGGTCTTGTGTAATCCTTACTGTGGCTTCTTGGTACTTAAATTGTTTCTTTCTGACTGCAGGATTTCCTCTTTTATTGGATAGTTCTGGTATTTGGCCACAACATTCCTTGGCATTTTCAATTTACGATCTCTTCCTGGAGGGGATGAGTGTTTTCTTTCAATAACTATTTTGCCCTCTGGTTTCATGATATCAGGGAAGTTTCCCATCACAAAATCCTGTCATTTTACATCCAGACTTTTTTTCCTCTTCAGTGTCACGAAGACCTATAATTCACAGGCTGTCCCTTCTTGATCTGTTCTTGATGTCTGTGGTTTTATAGATGAAGCTTTTACATTTTTTCTATTTTTTTAAAATTTGGTTTGGTTTAACAAAGTCTTCTTGTCTCATGAAGCTATTAGTTTCCTTAGATTCCATTCCTTTTTTTAGAGAATAATTTTCTTAATTTACCTTCTGCAACTCCTTTTCTATTCAGTCAATTCTATTTTTGAGGGATTTGTCCATTTTCCCAAGTGTAGTTTTGAAAGAATTATTTTCTTTTTTGCATTTTATAGTATCTGAGAGAATTATTCTCATTTTGTATTTGTCCAGTTTCATTTTAAAGGATTTGTTTTCTTCTTGCAAGTTATTACTCTTCTCTTGGGTTTCTTTTCTCAAATTTTCCAATTGATTTTTAAAACTCTTTCCAGATTTCTTCAAGGAAGTCTTTCTGGGATGGAGACCAATTCATATTGTCCTCAGAAGTGCTAGATCTCTCTGGGATAGAATCTAATTTTTCTAAGCATTTATCCATGGGACCCCTCCTTTGGCCTTTCTTCATCTTTCTAGAATCTTGTGTTGGGGGGTGTGATTGGCTCTTAATGATTTGCTTTTGAAAACCCTAGGGGCTTTGTTCACTTGCCTTAATAATTCCAAATGGGTCTGCAAGTAGCATGTGCTGGATGCTTTCTCTGGAGTGTTTGAAACCCTCTCCCTTTTCCTAGAATGTGTCAGTAGGGAGTGAGGAGGGGCAGCAGGGTCTGAGTTGACTGTGAACAATGGGCTGGGCCCTGGGGGAGTAAATTAATCTCAGTCTCAGCTGAGTGAACTCTGTTGAGTCTAAGGGGGTGGGGGACATTCTGGGAACGTTCTGGGAAGAATGCACCACAAAATGTATGGAGCTCAGGTCCTGGGCCTAGCTGGTTGTTTTCCAGACATGCTCTGCAACTCTCTGTGTTGGAACTCACCCTCCCCTTTACTGGGACTCACCAGAGCTCCTCTTCCCCCAGCTAAAGATTCCATGGCTAAAGTTGATCCTTGGACCACCTCTCACCAAAGTCTCTGTGGCTAAGGTCGGTCCTCTGGCTTCACCCCACTGCTGTCCTTGTGCTCACTATCTGCTCTCTGTTCTCTGTTCCCGGTTCCTCCACATTCCCCTGAAACTGACCTTGTTGGTAGGTGTTCTTCTCCTAGCTACTTTTTCTGGATTTGTTGATTGAATTTCTGTTAAGAGGTTTCTTTCATGTTATTTTTGAGGGGAACCAGGAACACTTTGGAAAGTGCTTATTCTTTTCTCCCATATCTTGGCCAGAATTCTGAATACTTCATTCTTGATTATAATCTAAGCTCCTTTGATTTCTGAAATAAAATAGTCTAAGCCACCACATCCTTTAATGTTGAAGCTATAAAGTCATGTGTAATTCTGACTATGCCTCCTCAGTATTTGAATCATTTCTTTCTGTCTACTTATAATATTTGCTGCTTTACCCTGGAGCTCTGGATCTTGTCTATAATATTCTTATGATTTTTCATTTTGTGTTTGCTTTCATGGTTTAATCTGTGGATTCTTTCAATTTCTATTTTACTTCAGGTTCTAGAATACAAGGGCAATTTTCAATGAAAATTTCAAAAAAGATGCTTTTCATACTCTTATTTTGATAATGGTTTTCAGAGAGTCCATTAAATCTTAATCTCAACTTCATCTATTTTTCAGGTCAGTTGCTTTTCCAAAGAGGTATTTTATATTTTCTTCATTTAAAAAATTATTTGATTTATTCTTGATATTATCTAGAGTCGTTACCACTTACTTGTTGAATTCTTATTTTTAAGGAATTATTTTCTTCAATTTGTTTTTTTTTTCACATTTTCTTTCAGACAATTCTACTTTATAGGACTCATTTTATTCAATCATTTTGGGGGGCATGTCTTTTTCCAAACTATTGATTCTTCGGTCATAATTTTCTTATATAACTATTTCTTTTTTTCAGTTTCCTTCTACTTATCTTACTTGATTTGATTTTTAAAATCCTTAATGAACTTTTCAAAGAGTACTTTTTGGGTTTGAGACCAATTCATATTCTTCTTTGAGGCTTCCCAGGTAGGCATTTTGCCATTGTTGTCCTTTTCTTTTTATTTTGATCTACTCTTATCTCTGCAGTAGCTATCTATAGTCAGGGCTCTTTTTTTTTAACTCATTTTTTTAAATGTTCAGTTCTGGCACTACCCCTAACTTCTTTTGATGGGGTCCAAAGACCTGGTTGCTGTCATCCTGCCCTGGAGTATTGGTAGCTTGTCCATTGTGCTATGTTGGACTGATCTAATCCTGTTTGTTATGTCTAAGGTGCCAATACAGGCAATTTGCCTGCTGTGTTTGTGCTAGAGGCTTCACAAATGGCCTGTTGTGCCAACTAGCCTGCTGAGCTGGGATTGAGGGTCCTTGGTTGCTGATCTGTGTGGGGCAAAAAGACTCCTCCGGGTCTTCCTGGACACAATCTATGCTGGGCTATGCTCCTAGGTATCCAAGTGAGATTTACCTTTTCTGAAGTCATTCTAAGACATCTTAAGCTGGAAATTTGCTTCACTCCACCTTTTTTGTGTTCTGTCACTCCAGAATTCATTTAGAGACTTGATTGACATTGTTTCTGAGGAAAACTGGGGAATGTTTAGACAACTTCCTGCCTTCTCTCCACCATCTTGACTCCACACCATCTTTATTATTTCTTTCTGTTTTTTTTTTAGATTTTATTTTGCAAGGCAAATAGGGTTAAGTGGCTTGCCCAAGGCCATACAGCAAGGTAATTATTAAGTGTCTGAGGCTGGATTTAAACTCAGGTATTCCTGACTCCAGGGCCAGTGTTCTATTCACTGTACCACCTAGCTGCCCCCATCTTTATTATTTCTAAAGTCCATCTCCTCTCCTTTCATTTTCCAAGTTAAGTTGTACAAGGTAACTCTTATCTTTCTTGTTACTGTCAAAAATCTGAAGATGCTGTCCCCACCAAACAAAAGTCTTGTAAGAATAACTGATATAAATATTTATCGAGTTTCCTTAGAGCTCTTTAAGCAGAAATTTTTTAAAAAATTACTCTTTACATATAAGTTTTATAATACAATTCCAAAACTCTTTAATACATAAATGAAGATAATTAATTAGAAAAATATGAACTGTAAATGGGTAGTCTGTGCCAATATAATGAGTATGGGAATAGAGTTTAAATTAATTTCCTTATTCAATATCAAATGAAATAAACTACTAAAATAAACTAAAGATTTTATATAACTTGAAAAATAATAGCAAAATATAATTATAAGAACTAAAGATCAAGAAAATTAAAGAAATTAATGTAAAAGTGGGATTGGGATTCCTGAGAAGATTTCAAGTACTTTAATAACTTTTTGAACATAATTCCAGATTGTTCTCCAAATTGGTCGAATTTGTACCCTAATTACCACATCCTTTCTCTCATTTGTCATTTTCCCCTTCTTTCATTTTAGTCAATCTAGAAAGTATAAAATGATATCTCAAGGTTGTTTTAATTTGCATTTTTCTAATTATAATGAATTTAAGAGCACTTTTTAATATGACTATTAATTGTTTTGATATCTTCATTGGAAAACTGCATTTTCAAATTCTTTGACCAGCTATCTTTTGGGGATTAGATAATTATTTTCCCAATTTTTTTGCTTTCTTTCTGATTTTGGTTAAATTTATTTGCATAAAAACTTATACATTTAATACAAATAAATCATCCATTTTACAAACTGCTTGTTTTTTATCTGTTTATTCATAAACTGTTCACCTATCCACAAATCTGAATAGTAATATGTTCCGAGTTCTAATTTTCTTGACTTTCTTTGTATCTAGGTCATATATCCATTTGAAATTGATCCTATAAATGGGGTAAGATTTTAGAATAGGCCCAGTTTCTGCCATACTGCCTTTCAGTTTTCCTAAAATTTTTTTAACCAATAAAGAATTCTTATCCTAACATCTTAAATTTTTATATTTGTCAAATGTAAGATTTTTATATGTATTTTGTGCTACGTATTTTGTTTTCTCTATTCCATTGATCTATCTTTCTATTTTATATGTAGTTCCAGATAATTTAGATAACTACTGCCTTGTGAACATTTTAAATTCTGGTACGTCAAAACTTCCTTTAATTTTTTAATTGTTCATATTCTCCCAAGGAAATGAACATATTTTCAAAATTACATATTTTTCTTACATTTTTGCATGGGTAGTAGTATATCTCCATGGCATCAATATTTACATCAGGTGCAACTAGCATCAGGTGCACAAAAACAACAATGAAAAAATAAGATAATTTGCCCCCTTTCTCCTTTGAACTGCTGCATTCCCTTTTAGTTCCTAGTTACTACTGTTCTTTCATTTTATACAAAGAAATTTAGAATACTTTGAGGTAAAATAAAGGGTGACAACAAAAAAGATAAATAAATAACTCTAACAGCAATATATTCCATGCATTCTCATCTTCATCCTCCCCATCCAGATGTGATTTTGAGTATATCAGTTGTGTAATTGTTTCTCTTTATTACAAAGGAGGATTCACAATTTTAACTTGTAGATAGTGGACAATACAAAGATATTAACATATTAAAGAAATAAAATATATTAAATAAATATATTAAAAGCAATGAAATTTTTAGTTTTAGATAATGTTGTTTTTCTTGTATTCAATTTAGGGTATTATTTTTGGAACTACAAGTTGCATATATAAGAATATATAAGTTGTTTTGATAATTATTTCTGAGATAGCTTGAAATTTTGAGGCATCTTTTAATGTGCACTTCTTAGTATGGCTTTCTTCTCTAAGTTTTTGGTCAGTCAGATCCTGTCACTCATTGATTTAATTATATTTTAAATGATATTTTCACAAATTAATAGAATACCAATCACTTTCTATTATTATTGCTGAGAACAGATCATTGAAGAAATGTCAATAAATATATTACATTTTGCACTATTTTTTATTGACTTTGAAATTTCAACTATCAGTGCTCTCAGGATGATATATCTTATTAGGGTTGTAAATAAACTCTATAAATAAATAACTCCTCTTCATTGTTTTCATTGAGAAGGTGGTAGATGATTATTGCTTTTTGTCTATCAGGTTCTTAACTATTTTCTGAAAATGAATTCATTCTCTAAACAAGTCTCATACTTGGTTGCCATATCTTTTGTATTGCTAAAAAAAGTAAAGTGTTTTCTGGTGTCTTTCATCTCCAAGTTTTCGTTAACTTTGTTTCATGAACTTAACTACTTAGAAGAGAATTAATGCCAATTTTTTTAGAGTTGTATATTTTATAGTTTTTAAAATGCATAAATATCATTTAAATCCACTCAGATAGAACTGCATTAATGAGTAGAATGTTGGATCTGGATTCAGGAAAACTCATCTTCCAGAGTTCAAATCTGACTTTAGACACTTACTATGTTGTGTCACTTGGTATAAATCACATATTCTTGATTACCTCATTTTTCTCATCTATAAACTGAGTTTGGCATAGGAAATATCAAACCACTACCTTATCTTTGCCAAGAAAACCTCAAATGAGGTCACAAAAAGTTGGATATGAATAAAAACAACTGAACTAAAACAATACCAACAAAACCTCTTATCCTTTTCTTTTAATTTGGTGTTGACATTAACCAAAACCTATTAATGAATTGATTACACATAGATGGCTGGTTCTATAATTATTCAGGTCAAATATTTGTTTTTTTTCCTGTCCAATTTCATGTTTAGTGGTCTTCCTACTCTGGTGATAAAAGTAATGTAGGCATGGAACTTCTAAATGATCCTCTATGCATAATTTTTTTTTTATTTCTTACGTCCAGAACATATTTCTAATGTATTTTTTCCTATACTCCCGTTTTTAAGTGGAAAACAAGAGGAAGAAATCACATTTGTTGTCATTGCGGCTGTTGAGAATTAAAGAAAATGTTACTAGAGTGCACACCTAGATGTAGCAGGCAATTCAAACAACCAACAATCAGTATAGCTGAACCCTAGAATAATACTTCTGCTTAATTTCTGTATTAGTTATCATGAGAGTTGATTCTGAGAATCCTAGTGCAGAATTTTACATCTTTTAATATATCATAACTAAGAGTATAGTACTCAGTCTCTAAAAGATTAACCTATTTCCTTCTTTGATTACAAATTTATTTTCTATGTATCCTTCATTTCTAGCCACTCCAATCTATTCTTCACACAACTGCCAAAGTGACTTGCCTTGAGCACAAACCTAATCATGTAGCTTTCTATTCAATAAACTCCAATGACTCTCCTTTGTCTTTAAGTTACAATTATTTTGTTGGATTTTTAAAGCTTTTCTGAATCATTCCACTCTAGTCTCATTATTATACCTCCACTCTCCCCCCACCCCAACCACCACACTATCTGGACCACTAAAATGTCCTTCTTACTATTTTTCATACACAGGGTTCTTTCTCCTTAACTGACTTTGTACTAATCCTCCCCATACCTGGAAGTAATTCTCTTCTTACCTCTGGCTCATAGTTCTTTTCCTCTTTTAAGAGAGTTGAAGCATTATTTTCTATATAAAACGTTTTTAAAATTTCTCTCCATCCCCAAATTACTAGGGGGAACTCTTATTATATATGCTACATTTGGCAAAAGGTAATAAGGAAGGGGCAGCTAGGTGGCTCAGTGTATAGAAAACCAGCCCTGGAGTCAGGAGTACCTGAGTTCAAATCCGGCCTCAGACACTTAATAATTACCTAGCTGTGTGACCTTGGGCAAGCCACTTAACACCATTGACTTGCAAAAATCTAAAAAAAAAAGGCAATAAGGAACTTGTTATACAGAAGACTTAAATGTGGCATGGACCCCTAGAGGATCAATGCCAAAGGATGGATGATTAGAACTATTGGGTATATGAAGTGTATAATGACTGCCCTTCCTTCCTCTCACCTTGGAAATTCTTCAGATATGATATAAATTAACTTCTATCTCTCTCTGGCTTGCCTCTACAGAAGATATTGAGTGTTCCTTTAAAAAGAACAGTCTGTGGGGAGCCACATTCATTAGTATTTTTGAACCACTACTTAGGTAAAGAAAACACTTGATCAGGTATCAAAGGTCCCAAGCACAAGAAGACTATAATAGAATTTGAGGGTCGTTTTGAAACAATTTGAATTACTACTAACAAGGGTCTAACACAATTGTGTCCCTGTTCAAAAAAAAAGGAAGGCAGGGTAGTGGGACTAGCACCAGGCAGCTGTGAAGAAGGGATCATTGTAGTCTTTTGCTTTCTTTTTGCTTGAATCTGCGATTTTTCTGTTGATTTTGTGATCCATGCTTAATCTCATAGTTACTCTTTCTCAGAAGTTAGGGGTTGCAATATGAAGAACTGAAAACAGACCATTGCTAGCATCATGTCTTGATGCATCTCCCCAGAATCCTTGTTTTCCATCTTGGTACTAGGGAACCAAGACCTGGAAATTTTCTTTGCAAGAGCCCTTATATTCTTTACTGTGGTCCTAGAAACTGCAGGCCTGGAAAATAACCTTCTTGTCAGAAAAATCTTGGAAAGTAAAACTATTCAACATCAGAGATGATATGATTTTATTAAGAGAATGAAATTTTTAAAAATGCATTTTCATCATTTTTGCCATAATGCTTTGAAGATCATGGACTTTATTATCTGAATTGCAGTTGAACTCTATTCTATAGTTGTATTCACTTTCTATCATGAGGTTTCTAAAAATCAATGACTGTCTTACTTTTCTATTTATACTCCCAGGACTGATCAAACTGTTTTACATAGAGTAAGAATTTAATAAACAATCTTTTATTAATTAATCCATTTATTTATCTATTTATTTATTTTTTAGGATTTTGAAAGGCAAATGGGGTTAAGTGGCTTGCTCAAGGCCACACAGCTAGGTAATTATTAAGTGTCTGAGTCCAGATTTGAACCCAGGTAGTCCTGACTTCAGGGCCAGTGCTTTATCCACTGCTCCACCTAGCCACCCCTTATCTATTCATTTATTCAAGAAACTAGAGTCCTAGAAATAGCCATTATCTTAAGGAGGTGATATTTTTTTAGTTGTTGCTACTCCTCTCATAAACACTATAAACATGTCAAAATTTTCAGTGCCAGGAGGCCCTAGTAGCCCTGGGAAACATGGTTCAAGTAAAGGTAGAAACATTATTCTACTTGGCCACAAATGATAAAGAATTTTATACCCCACTATCACAAGATGAAATAACTTGAACATTTATAGAAATAACCATTTATTATTGAGTTGGGGTTTTTTAGTCTAGCTTTGTATTTACTAGAAAATCTGTTTATGTATTATTGCTTAAATAAATTGACCACTTTTTCCCATAATTATGAGTCTGCAGTACATTTTTGTATCAAATCTGGTTTTGAGTATCAATGGAGACATCTTCTAAATTAATATTTATTTTAAAACTTTAAATCTTACATATATGATATGTATTTATATATACATAATATTTTATTAATAAATATATATTTTCATACTGAAATTCCATGAGGAAAGGGACTGTTTTTCTTTGTTTCACCAGCATATAAATTTAATCTCTGAAACATAATAGACAATATATTTTTAGTCATTGGTTTGCTCAATTGTTTAATTTTCTGAATAGATCATTAAATCAGTGTCTTTTGAGTATATATAAATTTCATATCCTTTAGCATTATGGATTTCATTAGAGTATGCCCTATATCATCATTCAGCAATATCAGCAAGACTTCAGTGTTTTTAGAGAATGATCCTTCCATTTGGACTCTGTTCATTAAGACAGAAAGCACAAATTTTGTGAACAGTAATTTAACATTAATCATTTCTGTCATTTTAACTTTCAAGGATTCTTATATATATTTATCATTTGGATAAAAACATCTTGTTAAGGAAGATCCTTAAATACTAAATTATGTTCTACCAAATCAAATACTTTATTTAATCAATGAAAAAAATAAACAAGTGTTTTGTATTTTCTATACCCTTTAGTCAATTGTACAGCACTGAAGATATGGTCTGCTACTCAAAATGTTAGTGAAATCTTTCTTTTCCCTTTTCATATTTTCTTCAAGAATACTCTTGATACCCATATACAAAGCATTCTCATAAAGATTTTATAGACATAAGACATTTGTCTTATGAGTTAGTTATTGATGACTTCTCCATCATTTTTTTCTTCTAGTAACAATCCTGTGCATGATTTTTTCTAATGATTCAATGACTCTCTATTTTTCATACATCCCTCAATGCTTTTAAAATTGGATCATCTTCCAAGAACTCTTCTGTGAGTACTTGGTCTTATATAGCTATTCTTCCTGAGTTCATTTTAAAGAATTACTCCCACTTTGGGACTAAGATTTTCAAATCCAAATCTAGTGGTTAAACTGCTAGAGATGTTGGAAATAGACACATAAAAATACTGGTTGATTTATCCTATTTTCTCTCTATTTGTAGTTGTAGCTCCAATTTCATCCATAAATGTCCATGGAACAATCTGACTTAGCTGGCTTATGATCATGAAATAATAAAGCTAGAAGATTTTCTGTGCTAAAGGCATAATCTATAATTAATAAATTGATGCAAATTTTCTGACTATGAATTCTCACAGTCAAAGTGTATTAGAAATGTTCTAACCTCTAGACAAATTATTGAAAGGAATTTAAGCTTTATACATATGTGTGTGTGTATGTGTGTGTGTGTGTGTGCAAATACATGAGCAGGAAAAACATAACGTTTAGTACTTAAATTGTAATAAATTTGGTTCTTTCTTCTACGAGCAAATAAAATATTGATGTTTCCCCAAAACAGATTTTCAGAAATATTTCTGTTCCAATGTCTTTGTAAAGTCATGTATTCAACATCAAGGTAGGTCTGGAAATGAAGAAATTTTAGTGATAGGCCTAATTGGTAATGCCTCTTCCTTCCTTCCTACTTACTTCATAAGTAAACAAAGCAGTATAAAACTTTTCTAAATATATATACTGAGTTTAATACCTCAAAGATTGTCTATTAGGTGCTTTGTATTTTGTTTTATCCATTTTCCCTCAGTCATTCACTAAATTAAGGATTTTTCACAATGATCTTTGCTTTATTCCTCATCATATTTTCTCTAGGAAATCTCACTCAGTTCAAGACTTCAACTGCTATTTGGTCACAAAATTGATTTCTCTAAACCTGTACTCTCTATTAACTTCTAAATATGCATCTTCAATTATCTAAAGAATATTTCTACTAGATCATACAACTGACATCATACTCAATACATCTCAGATTGAAATTTTTTAAATGTGTTCTTCATTTTGGCTTCTCAGTTTCTACTGGAGGAAACACCATTTACATAGTTTTTTCTAGTTAAACCATTCCATTTTTCAGTGTTCACAATCTTGACTATTCTAGTAATCTCTTGATTCCCTTACTTCTAAATTACACTTCCAATTTGTCCAACATATGAAAAAAAGAAAAAGATAGGCTTTAGCTTACATTTTAATAGATTACATTTTCACAATGGTGTGTCTGTTTGTATGTGTGTGTGTGTGTGTGTGTGTGTGTTTGTCTTTCATTCTCGAAGAAGACCATGACATCAGGGAGGTGATGCTATGACAAGCACATGAATCAGATCTGAGTGAGGGGGAGCTCAATTAAGTCACCAGCCTCAGTTTCTCCTGCAGAGCCTTCTGGGTCCAGATATGAAAGATAACAACTGGACATGTGAAACAAATGGGTTTAAGTGACTTGTCCAGGGTCACATAGTGAGTAAGCTTCAAATGTCTGTGGCTAGATTTGAGCTCCTGTCCTCTTCACTCCAACTGGGGCCAATGTTCTATTCCCTATACCACCTAGCTGCCCCAGGGTACTTCATCAGTTAGGGAGGAAGAGATGGCACAGGTGGTGACTGACTAGATGGTTCTTCATTTTGACCTCTGAGATAAGATGGTCATTTGCTTGGTCCAGAGATGCAGAAGTAAATTAATATTTTCCATGCAGTTACGTTATCTCTATCACAAGGGACTTGTGCAAATGATTATGCAAATGATTTTACCATCTGCAGTTCATAGTTCTGAAACCCAATAAATAGAGTTTAGAATCATATCAGATTGATTGATACAGATTAGAATTTGAGAACGTGTCCTCACTCATTAAATCAAAATTATCAATTAGAAAACTGGTCCATGACACATAAAAAAATTACACCCAGATGATAGAAGCTAAGTACCTCAGTCTGAAATTCAAAGATCTTCGTAATTTGTTCATATTTATCCTAACCTTAACTCTAAATCTTTTTAAGCATAAATACTCAAGTTCAATCAATTTCTTTATTGATCCTACAATGTTTGTAATTTGTTTTATTGCTGTTGAGTCATTTTAGTTAAAACTGACAGTTTGTGACATGATTTGAGATTTTCTTGGCAAAGATACTGAAGTGATTTGTTATTTCCTTCTCAAGTTCATTTTTACAGATGAGGAAACTTATCCTAGGTCACACATCTTCTACTTGTCTGAGGTCAAATTTGAACTCAGGTCCTCCTGACTCCAGTGCTATGCTTTATCCATTATGTCAACTAGTTGTCGATACCTAATTCAATATTCATTTAGAATCCAAACATCCTCTAAAGACCCCTAAAGACTTATCTGCTTCACACCTATTTTCCGAACTATTTCAGACCATCTCTTTACCTATTTCCCTAAACTCCTTTTTTAAATCATTCATTGTCCACTTGTTCATATAGTACTGAGGCAGCTAGATGATACAGGGTACAGATTGTCTGGTCTGGAGTCAGGAAGACCATTTCTAGTCCTGTGACTCTGAGCCAGTCACTAAACTCTGTTTACAGTTTCCTTATCTATAAAATAAACTGGAGAAGGAAATAACAAACCACTCTAGTATCTTTCCCAAACAAATTCCAAATGGAATCACAAAGAGACTTAAATGGCTGTACAATATCAACAATAAATCTTTCCTCATTTCCTATATATTTGATGAACATATGACCAAGGTCTCCAATTAGCATTGAAATATTTAAGATACAAAGACACTTTATTTGTTATTTTTCTCCCAGCCCAAGATCATGATGATGCTCAATTGAACAAGAACAACAGATTGAATGGATGGTGGGATAAATGATTAGTGCGCTGATCATGTTCGGGTATTTATTTAAAAGACCATGTTATAGATACAATGCTATGACTATGACTTAAAAAGATCATTTCAATTTTAAATCAGAATTTCATTATTTTGTTAATAATCTTTTGGCTTAATTACATTTTACTCTTTCCTGGATTTTGAAATTTCACATCAGACAAAATAAAAGGATTTACTAATATATTTTAAGAAAATATTTATCGTGATATTTCATTAACTTTCTGTGACTTACATTTTTATTAAAGGCATGCATACTTTAAAATGACTTTTTCACTCAGAAAATCATTCTGTATAAATGTGTTAATTAAAATGAAGATAATATGTCTATCAATGTTAACAAATGCTCCATAGATGTAGAAGTATTGATATGCTATGAATCTGTGCTAAAAAATATTTGATAATCTCAAAATTCAAAAAAGATGTGATAGAAAAATGGGGAAGAGGAATGCAATCTACATGAGCATAATAAAATTCTACATAGCAAAAATTAATCCTAATTCACCTAATCAAAATAGTTCACATTTACATATCATGTTAAAGTTTGCAAAAGACTTTACAAATATTTTCTCATTTTATTATCTCGAAAATTAAGTGATGCCATTATCTCCATTTTATAGATGAGGAAACTGAGATAGATAGATTTTTTTTTAAATGATAAAATAATTTGTCCTGGGTCACACAATTACTAAGCAGCATTGAACTCTGTAAATTTGAACTTAAGTATTTATCCAAAATCCATTTAAAATGTAAGCATCCATTTTAACAAAAAATGGAAGTGAGGCATTTAACAATTCACAGAGGCAATGTAGGAAAAGGGATAAGAAGCTACATTTCCAGGATAGACTGAATTACTTTTTATAATTATTTCAGAGATCCTTCCTCAACAGATCCTGGATGAATTAGATGACAATTAGGGCCTTTTCAGTCTCCAAGATTTTATGATCTCTTTGAAGATAAAAGTTCCCCTTCCAATCTCCAGTAAGTAAATGTATAAAATTAATAATTCTTTTATTCATTTATTTATTTGTTTATCTATTTATCTATTTATTTATTTGCTCATCTAGTCATCCATTCATTTATTTAATTGTTCATTTACTTATTTGTTTGTTTGTTTATTCATTCACTCATTTGTTTATTTATTTATTTAATTACTTGCTTGCTTATTTCTGTTTTTTCATTCATTATTTGTTTATTTATTTAATTGCTTGCTTACTTGTTTATTTGTTTATTTATTTAGCTATCTACTTATTTATTCATTTTTTGTTTGTTTATTTGTTTGTTTGTTTATTTATATTGTCCACTTTGGGTGACATAGTCCATGAAAGTATGTGTAATTCATCACATAGCATTCTATATTCAAGTAAAATGGGGAAAGTTAGAGGAGATGGGAATCTAAAATCAATACAGAATTTTTGTTTCTTTTTAGGAAACCCATCATTCTGTACATAGCATGTTCATCTGTATATTTCTCATTACAAGAATGTGCAGATTACAAAATATTCCTTGTCTTGTGTCAGTTTCTGCAGAATTTCAAATTGAGTTGCTTTGTTTTTTTTTTTTTTTTTTAAATTTTCTACCTGCCTGACCTTGGAACTTATCCCATTGACTTCTCTAGTATGCCTCATAAAACTCATTATTGGGATATGGTCTTCATCTTGAAAGATCAGCCTTGTATCTGCACCACATCACCACCCTCTACATATTAAATACAACTTTAAGGAGAGGTTAAATCCAACCACTCTTTAAAGAGAGAGTTCAGCAGAGACATAACCATTATTTTTTCACTTGAATGTTTTACTTTGTGACCTCTCTGACTTCTGTGAGCACATTGTATTGGTGGCTGTGTGTGTGTTTGTGTGTGTGTGTGTGTGTGTGTGTGTGTGTGTGTGTGTGTGTGTGTATCTTGCTATAAAACTCTTTACATTGACTGGCCTCTGAAAACTAGGGAGAGATTTCTGAGACTTTAGAAGCTATGTCAGAAGACCCCTCCATTGTCAAAGTCTAGACATTACCTCTGACACTTTGTCCTTCATGGATGGCAGATGGCAATAAAGATTATGAAGGATCACTCGCTTAAGAAATACATCAGGATATCTACTTCAGACACAGTTTGAAATCCTTAAGTATCTTAGAGTATGGGAGCAGAGCAGAAGTTTATCTTTTAGCCTTATGACTGCAATTGATGATAGGATCAGAATGTCTAAATGGTCATTAAAACCAACCACAGTTGCAAATTTTCCAAAATAAAGTTTATCTAACACCACAAGCCTTGGCTTAGAGTGCAATGGACTTTGTACTATACATTGGGGAAGATAATTAACAACACAAATCTTAAGTTTTAAAGGCAAATAATGAACATATGGAACAAATGCATGGGAAGCTCTTTACTCTTCCATGATAGCATGAACATGAATAGTGAAGCTCATAATAGAATAGCTCCTGTTTTAAAAATTGGGGGGCATTTATGCCTCTAATATTTTTTCTCTACTGCACATAGCCACAAGTGACAATCTGTAACTGAAAATTAGGTTTCAATAAAATAAAGTTGCAAAAATTAAGTGAGAATTTTGAAAACAGTATAAAATGTAGCCATGAAATAGCCATTTAAAAAAATAAATACATTTTATAAAAAAAGCAGAAATAAAATTCCAGACTTTAGATTTGAAGAATAAAGACCTCTCATTAATGAAAATATGACAATGATGCTGAGAAGAAAAGGATGGGAATACTAAAAGGTCTCAAGTGGATGAATGGAAAATTGAGTGAACAAGTAGACTTTGTATAGACAGGAATGGTATGAATGACATCTGTTTTATGTAGACTAGGTTGATTTCCCTATATGAGAACATTGAGAATATCCTCAAGATTTGTTAAATTTAGGCACCCCTAATTTGAACCACTAGTTTCATTTCTTTGCCACATGATCTTATAGGGCATTGGTGCTCTAGAAATGGAAATTGGTTCTCTAAGAATTCCCTAAGTCCTGCTTCTCTCAACTAGGGTTGCTGTTACTATGTTGAATGCAAGGTTGGAGAAGAGCAGTATTTCATCTCAATTAGTAACTAGGCAATATGTTCCTTTTAACTCTATTCTAAGTAATTTTTATTGTGTGTTTTGATAAACAAGCTTTGTATTATATTCTAAATACAAATCTAAACCACTGGACAGTTCTGAGAAAAGTCTGTCTCAATAGAACAGATAATAGGGATGAATACACTATTGACATACTTCTTCAATTACAGTCTCAAAATTTCTAAAGCTCAAACAAGCTAAGACTGGCAGGGAAAGCTAAAGGCAGCAAAATGATCCTTTTAGTTATGTTGTTGGTGAGTAGAAGATCAAAGAAGGAAGTCAGATATTTTCCAGGGAAAATGTGATGATCAGAACAGATGAAAGAGAAAGAAAACATAGCTCCATTCTTATAATACTTCTGTTTTCTTTGCTGAGGAATGTTCTTTGGAGTGAGAATGAAAGAACAAAATTGGGTAATAATGAGTCTAAATATATCATTTGTTAAAGAGATGCTTTGTGATTTAGAAAAGATATATTTTGGCCAACAATGTAAGCATGCAATCTATAAAGAATGAGTCAAAGAACTAGATGACAGTAAGAATGGTAATGCTAATAATATACAATTATATAAAAGATATGTTTACAAAATATAGCTATATATTTTCATATATATACATATATATAGAAACATTCCAGAAAGATGTGCAAACACATAAATGCTCAACAAAAAATGTAGGTGGAACTCTCTAGGTTCTCAAATATAAGAACAAGAACAGTAATAATGCATAAAAAGAGTTGCCACCCTGCTTTCTTGATATATGAATACCTGCACTCTTCCCCCCCCCAAAATAATTATTCCCATTCCAGATTCTTATGACCAAGTCCTATACATGTACTTTAAATAATTATTGGTCAAGAATAAGCCACCTAGAGCCAAATATTAAACCTCTGCTTGTTGTACAGACAATATAGGAAGTAAGAGATTACCCAATTATTATCAGTGAATTTAATTTAAGATATTGAAAATAAAGCTGCATTCCATAATGTTGTATATTAATAATAATCTATTCATAGAGTATTGGGAAGTTAGAAGGTAAAGATGAAGAGAGAGAGAGGATTTTAGACATAGGTGACATCTAGACAAATATGCAGAGCTGAGCACAGAATTTCTTAGAGAAGTCAAGTATCCCAATTCTCACATCTTTTCCAACCATTCATTCTAGATAATCTCTTTGATAATTTCCCTGCTCTTATTATCTAGAATTAAGTATCTTGATTTCATGCCTTTGATGACTTGACAAACAAGATCATACCATTGCCTTTAGTTCTGGGCATGTTATTTTCTATTTTTCATGTCTGAAATTCTCTTCTTCATCTTTCTTATTTCCTGACTTCTTTCAATCCTTGATATAATTCCATTGTCTAAAGAAAACTTTTCTCAATGTCTCTTAATTCTAGTGCCTTCTCCCTGTTAATTATTTACTATTTATTCTGTATATGGTTTGTTTTTTATCTATTTGTTTCATATCCTGAGGATAGGGACTTTCTTTTGCATTTCTTTGTATCCCCAAGTTTAACACATAGTCTGGCAAATAATAGGAGCTTAATAAATGCTCAATGTCTAATTGAATATATCTTGTATTCCCTGCCCTAGGTCTATACTATCACAATTAATGAGTCAATCAGTACAAGGGCTACCTATCTGTAGTTAATCCATACATCTCATCCAGTCATCTGATCCTTGCCCTACACCCATTTCTATTTTTTCTTCTGAGAATCATAATCAAATTAATACTTCACATTATAGGCATTGACTATTTTGACAGTCAAAATCCCTGTGATTTTTCAAATTAAAACTAGTTTACCAGTCCACTACTTCCTTTTTATTATTGTTCTTTAGTCTTTCAATCGTGGATGATTCTTCATAAGCCTATAGACCAGAGCAAGCCAGACCATCCTAGTCTCCTGAAGTAGTCCAAGAAGTCTAAGTCCAAGTAATCCTCCTGAAGTTTGTTCAAGCTCATGTTTTTCATTCTGTGACACTATCCATTTCATCCTCTACTATACCCTTTTCCTTTTGTCTTCAATTTTTCCAAATATCAATGTCTTTTTGAATGAATCCTTTCTTATATATATGTCACCATCTTCCCTCACTGGAAGGAACTATCTTACTTTTGTTTCCGTATCCCTGGCACTTAGGAGTCTTTAGTATATTTCATAAGTACTTATGAAATATTTTCATGTTTTGAAAAGGGAAAAGCATGGCATTTTCAATTAAATTAAATTTTTTAGAATCTTTGTAACATCTTTAATATCTTATTATAGACATGACTTTTTGAAAATTTAGAAATGGAAGTATTTTGATTGTGAAAACTGAGAGAGTGAGACATGGTATTTTAGTAAGAGCAGACATGAACTACCTAGACATTAGCCTGACATGTTTGTTTCTTGATCAAAGATATGCTCAAACCCTAAAGCACACCTGTGATCTCATCATTTTGGAAGTATCCTCCAACAGTGAAGAATACAACCCATCTATGCTGTCCACCCCTTGCATTTCTTGTCTGTCCTTCCACAAATTTATCACAGGGATCTAGTGAACATACTAGAAGTGTTTTTTATTTGTTTGTTTGTTTGTTTGTTTTTCTTAGACTAAAATATCATAAGAATAGTAGTGGAGAGCTTGAAGCTCCAACTTATATATCCCATCATCATCACAGGAGGAGTCCAATGTAACAGTCAATCACACCTTCCTTGGAGATATTTTTAAAAAGCTTTATTCTTCTTCAAATCCCATATTTGCCCTACTAATCATATGCCTCTCCATTTCTCTCTCTTTCATCCTTCAATGACTATCTTACAGACATATAGCAATGCTATAAAAATGTAGGTATCAGAAACATTGGCCTCCATTTCCATGAGAATACTGGAGTTATTTTTTTAAAAATTGCAATTTATTGGATACAATGCAAACATTCTCTTCTGCTTATTTAAATCAAAATTTAACTTTTTTGTATTTATACATTCTATCCCAAGTATGACTAATGGTGGATAAGCTTTAGACATTTTCTATCTAATTGCAAATTGTGATCTGATTTTATTCCATAAATTAAAAATATTTAGTGAAATATATATTCTCTTTTTACTTAGACTTTGTGGAGTGGCTAGTCAGACTAAGCTCCTTCAAACCGCTGTCTCTTATAGGACATAATCAGTAATATACCAAATGTAGAAGATAATATCATAATGTTATCCATAAACAAAAATATCTAACACATTTCACTGTTAAAAATAATCCTTCCTCAATTTTAACACTTTTACATATCTCCTTCATAATAGTGTTATTTGTCCTAGATGAGTATACATTACCCTGATTTCTGCCTCTCTTCATATTTGTGACATTGAAAATATTATGTCTTTCAAGAAGTTTTGAATTATTTTGATGCATGGATAGTGCTCTGTACCATATGATTTTCATAATTGAAAAACAGTAAATACGGCATTTTGTATTCTATCTTATCTTTCAGTCAATTGATAAATAGAATATCAATTTACAAGCTCTTGTAGAAGGTTATTTATGCTGTAATTATAAACCTACCAAGTGTATTTAAAATAAAGGTACAAATGACTTTAACAAAAAATTTTGTATAAGTGTGAGAATGGGAATATTTATCAGTATGAATTTTCTCTATTTTTCAATTAAGTCTGAGTTTTTCTATGCTTTCTATTTTATATATTTTTATTTCATATAAATCTATATAAAATACGATCTTATATGTTAAATATGAATTCTACAGCATTCTCATAATTATATGTCAATTAGCTTGTCTCCTGTATAAACATTTAATTCAGTCCAGTTATTTCTTAATATTTCTTGTCTTTAGGGTTATTTCTACTTCCTCCATAAAAAATGTTTTAATATACTAAGGTAAAAATAGGGGTCATTATAACATACATCATGATGAACAGTATTTGTAAAAGTAATCCTGATGGAGCTTTTATATTTTTCTTCTATTTGTTGTCCTGCCATTTCTGTCATCAAATGTCCTTGAGATGGTTTTGATTAGGTGAATCTCTTGCCAAAATTTTTACAATGTGGTTTTATCTTCTTTGCATTATGAAATGATAATACTCATAATTGTCAATCAATCTCCTTATAAGACTTTAGAAATGATTTTACATTCTAAACCAATGTTATGTTTGGCAAACTCTCTCCCCTTGGCAATGAAATCAAATATTTGCTGACAGGAACTTTCTGGGCTTTTTCAGTCTTATTGTTATATCAATGACTTTAAAGTTGTTAAATGTTACATAAAATTATTATAATTTTATAGAAAGCTCTTAATTTACTATCCATTTACCGTTACTAAATTCTGATTACTTTAAAAATATATGAAGACTGAAATGCTTCACAGACCATATTTTATCATTATTTGCTTTTTTTTGTTCTTTTACTAAGTCTTTGTTGTGACAAAGGAACGTCATCTTATTTTACACTGTCAGCTAATTTAGCAAAATAATCCACAATTATCACAACTTTCATTATTTGTAAATTTTTTGTGATGTTATTTATTGTTTTCTTTACTACATCTATAGTCTACTAGATTTTTTTTTCCTCAAAGAGAGTATTCATGTAATCAAGCTGGTAGGGCTTTGCATATTCTACAGACCTGTGCCTATTCATTTATTTTTCTTCCAACCATGTTTTCATAGATATGTCTCATCATTTTTCCTGGATGTCACCCTTTCCATTGAAATCTATTTCAAATATAGGTTAATTTAATTGGGAGGATCTTATTGAGCTGTTCATAACATTTCTCTTTATCTTCAGCAATCTACATGTACGTAAGTTACAAGTGTTTTTGCTGTTGCCATTTTACAAATACTTATAATCAAAAATATAATATGTGATTATTTTTATTTTACAGAAACACATGAAAAAAAGTTTCTTATTACCTTTGGACAAACTATTTCTACCAATTTTTTCCCTTGCTTTTCTGATAAGTACAGGACTTGCTTATTATATTCCCATTTATGTACAACTTTCCCTTTTCCCTAATGATTTTATATATATATATATGTCAAGATTGTCAAGGTGATATGATTCAGTTCTTCCATTCTTCCAGTAGAATATCTATTCTTTGGCTCATTAAACAAGTATTTCACATTTAGCATACTAATTCAAACAAAACAGAGATAATCAATACATTTGCAAATCTTTGGCCCTTTTAATACCTTTCCAAATATCTGCCACTCTTGCTGCTGAAGAGGGATAACATTTACATTTTCCTTTCTGTCACTGAATGTCCAAATAACTAATCACCAAATGTGATGAAACTTTACTATTTAGATGCTTTAGTTCTAGGAAAACACCCTCAGTCTCTTGCTGGGGACCTACTCTAAAATTAGCCAGTTGATCAAAACCTAAGACCACTTTTAAACCATGATGAATCAATGAAGCAGGAGATCTAAAAGCATAGTAACTAGCAAATGTATGACTTACTTTGATTATATCATACTTCCAAATGTGGAATTATGACTGGAATTCTTCATCTGGGTCTCAGTTTGAACAACAAAGAAGTGGGTATTGAGACCGAGATGATAGAAACCTTGTAAACAACTGTTATCTCCATGAAAGAATTCATAAAAAGGGAAAAAGAGAATTTGAGGGAGGTAGATATAGATGCAGAAAAGGTAACAAAAAAAAACCATAAAGAGTGAATAGAAAAAGAAAATCTTTTACTGCATGTAGTATTCAATCTGAAAGTTAATTCTCAAGCTACAACTTATTCTATTAAGAGAAGGTGAAATAACCAACATGATTTTAATGCTCTTCTCCCCAAATTAAGTTTGACAAAACAATTGTCAAATACCTTCAGACCATTTTAGGTCCAACAAAACTAAGTAAACACAAAAGGAAGACAAATTTCCTTTATCTTTCATAGCACAAATGAAATATTAGGAACCCAATTTTACAAAAAACTTTCTGTCTTAAGCAGCTGATCAACTCAGTCCAAGACATCATAAAGCACTTTATTTGCTTATTTACATTACCAATATTTGGCTTTAATTGGAGAATCATAAAATTTAGTGAATTAGAATATCATTTTTATTAGCAATAGATTTATTTGCGTTGGTTAACAAATGAGATTTCTTTCTTTCCTTTGTAAGTGTCAACAAAACCACAGTTGGCATTACCATTATTTCATTTTCTAATTCCAAAAGTAACAAATGAAACTTTAATGAGGTGCAGGAGCTTATATGTTGCTTTCATTAATCCTTGTCCAAAGATCTTTGATAGGATTATTAGTCTCAAGAAGGCAAAAATAATTCCACTAAAGTAAACAGTTAACAATCAAAGCTAAAGATATTTGATTCAGTAAGGAATGAATCATTTTCTTGTTTTTGGTAACAAGCACTTAAAAGTCTCAATGTTGAAGACTAGATCTGTCATCAGAAGCTGGTACAATATGACTTGGAAGTAAGTGATACATTCTGAGCAGTTTCTTGATTTTTTTGCAATGGATTACTATTCCATAATACATCAATGAATAGACTGTTAATGCCCCAAAGTACATGAACCAATAGCTTTCTCAAGTACATATCTCACTTGGGGAATGCCAGTGTGCTGCAGATTCAAGTGTGACTCAAGAATTCAGACATCCAATTGCCTGTGGTCAGGTATAGTGATTTCTATGCCAGGGATCCAGGGACCTGTTTTAGTTAGAATTTTTATGTTCATCAACATAACAGCCCTGGGATCATACTGATAAAGAATCAGATTGAAATCCATTGAAACAGGAATAACAATTTATTTCACAAGAAATATTGCTAAGAGCTTTCTCAGACCATGATGAATTGTTTGGAATCTGATGGATAATGTATATTCTATTGCTTTTGGTGCCATTGAACATAAAAAATGCACACTGCATAATCAAATCTGGTACCACTTGTCACTGATCTTCCTGATGTCTGTGAGAAAACAAAATAAAAAGAGTGGTGACTTCCAGCAATTTAGTTCATAAAATATAGAGAAATAAAGTCTGCATTTTTTCTTAATTCAAATTAAATTTGAAGAAGACAACATCTACACATTGCACATTTAAACATTACTAAAGATTTTTTGCAATTCTCAAGGGAGATGTGGATCTTCGAAAATGGATAAATGGATGCTTTTTAAAAATGCATAAAACTACTAATGAAAAGTATATAATGGAGCTTTCTACTCAGGATCTTATTCATTTGGCTGATTCAGTTTCTGAGAGGTGCACATTTGTCTGTGTGAACTTTGAAAATTAATACAGCTCTACATAAAGGAAAAATCAATGCAACATGTCAGCATGAATATATTATAGCTGAGTTTACAGTAGAATGAAAGGTATCCTTTATGGTTTTGTGTCATGTGAAGAATGTCATACAATCTAGGCTGCATTACTGTATGAAATATTTATGCCTCATTTAACCATCTTTCAATATATGAGTTCAACCAGATATAGCACTGACCCCTTTGCCAATTTTCAATATCTAGTCACTTTATAATTCTTGACTACTCAATCTTAACATGTAAAAAATGTAAACTAGAAAACATATTAGGCTCCTGATGACTTCGATTTTTATAGAATGAGTATCTTGAATCAATGAAAACCAAATGATCTTATTTATCCCAAGACTTTTTTGATAGAATTGACCCAGGCTTGAAAAGATAATTTAGATTTGCTGGGAACCTTTATGAATTCTAGAGGGGGAAGATGGTTCTTGGGAGTCAAGCAGGAAAACTAATTTTCTTGAGAATACAGAGTTCCTCTGTAAAGGGCAGTAGCTCTTTGAATTTTTTACATGGAACATTGAACCACAGAATGATTGGGTAGCTTTCCAAAAATTATACTGTAAACAAGGGTGATAGACCTGATGCTGGCAAAGGTCTTTTCTAGTTCTAAATCCTTTTCTGTATAACATGTAACTTTTTTATTTCCCCTTGCCCCTCAATCTCCAATCCTTTTAACTGACACTGAAGCATAAGGAAGAATTCAAAATAGGTTATAGTTTTTCAGACATGAATTAATTTTGTTAACTTTAATTTTTTCAAATTTTATATCATCAGAATTATATATTTGATTTTTTTATAATTACGTATATTGTGTTTAGTGAAGAATTCAACCCCTAATGAGAACTATGAAATTTATCTCCTTCCTTCTCTATTTTTTTAAATGTAACTTTATGTTCATTTTATTTGACAATTTGTAGTTCATAATTATATTTAGTTATAAAAAATGCTTATCTAATCCTAATTTTTACTAATTTTTTCCCAGTTTCTTCAGTAATTACTATCAAATAAAGAATCTTTCTTGGGGTGGCTAGGTTGTACAGTGGATAGAGCACTGGCCCTGGAGTCAGGAGTACCTGAGTTCAAATCCAGCCTCAGACACTTAATTACCTAGCCATGTGGCTTTGGGCAAGCCACTTAACCCCACTGCCTTGCAAAAAAAAAAACCCTAAAAAACAAAAATCTCTCTTACAGAAATATATATTATTCTGTTTTCTAAGCATGGGAATACTTTCTCCCCTACAATTGCTCCTGTTTTTTTTTTTTTTTTACATAGCAAAATTATTCCACTGATCTAATTTTTCAAAAACTCATACTATAGTTGCATGATGATTATTGCTTTATTATATCAAGTGAGGCAGCAAGTTTCAGTGGAAACATGCTGACTTTAGTGAGAGAATACATGTATTCAAAACTCATATTTACTTCATATGTGAACTTGAACAAGTAATTTAACTATTTACAGATCATATATAAAATGGAGGAGTTGGATTAGAAGCATTCTAAGGACCCTTTTAGATCTAAATCTATGATCAGTCCTCTCGGGTACAGTAAATCTCTATATATATCATTTATTTTTTTGTTTTAATTATTTCCCTTGATATTAATAATTTTTTGGATCCTCCAAATGCATATTATCATTTTATCAACTTCAATAATCTCCTGATAATTCAATTTATATATCACAAATAAATTAGATAGTATTAGGCAGTATCATAATTGTTATATAGGCAAGTTTCAACTATATTCACCAAAAATCAAATAGTTAAATATTTCTTTATTTCTGTAAAGACATCTATATTTGCATCCTTCATATTTGAATTTTTTTCCTCAGATAGTTTATTTTATAGTTATTGTTAATGATTCAACACTAGAAAGGGACAAGGAAAGAAGGTAGAAGGGGGATTATGTTAGGAAAGTGAAATTTCAAATCTCTTAATGTTGGAATATTTAAAGTGTTAAATTTATTTTTAGTTTTAAGGAAGTGGTAAAGAAGATGTTAATAATGTGAATCAACTTTAAAATTATAGTACTTTTTTTTGAATCTGTTCTTTAACATTTACTAGTGCATCCCTTGCTAGTATATAGGTAAATTACTTACACATAAGAATATGCAGAGATAAAATGGAAAAGAAATCTGTGTCATTTGCTGAGAAACTTAAGTGGTAAATTCATAAGGTAAAGAAAGATGAATATAGAAATAAGTAAAGATATTATAAATAATGTGTTTAAATGATTCATAGAATCTCAATGTTAGAGAGACATCAGATGACCTCAATTCTTTCTAAATAATATCTCCTTCTTTAAGATACTTGACAAATAACCAATCTTTTCTGGAAGATCACTAGGGCAAAAGAGGAATCCACTAGGAAAGGACAGATAGAAGGAAGGAAGCTAGAGGGGTAGAGAATGTGGTAGGAGTGAAATTTCAAATTTCTTGTTGTTGGAATTTTTAGAGTGATGAGAGGCAATAATAATTTTTTTAAACGGTCAATGAAATTGAGATTGATAAATTGAGAGATAAGAATGCCAAGTTTTCCATCCTCAAAAATACTGAATACTTGTTAATAAGGACAGAGGATTGTTTGGAAAGAAAAGTCCTGAGCAATATTAATCTCTTTAGAAAAGCTGGAAATGCAGAGCATTCATAGCCATGTTTCTAAGGAAGAAGTAGTCATTAAACATTAAAAAATAAAGCTTCTCTCTGAATATATATATATATACACATGTATATGTTCATATATATATATATATATATATATATATAAATAATATATGAAACAACTCTGTGATACACTTTTTATAAAGATGATAAATTACTAGGCCCTGACCAGGCTCTGATAAGACCCCACAAAGTTCAGGGTTTCATACACAAAATAAAAATGAGGAGATTCCCCAAGGACAATAGATAGTAGAAATTTAGCTATCTGCAAAAAAACAAACAAACAAACTTGCTATATCCAGAGGGGGGAAGATTCAAAGACATAGCAACATGTCCACTTTAATGGTTGAATTGGGGGGGGGGGGTTAGGTTGTTTTTGTTTTTGCAAGGCAAATGGGGTTAAGTGGCTTGCCCAAGGCCAGACAACTAGGTAATTATTTAGTGTCTGAGGCCGAATTTGAACTCAGGTATTCCTGATTCCAGGGCCAATGCTCTATCCACTGCCCCACCTAGCTGCCCCATAATGGTTGAATTTTGACAAGCCCCTTAGCACCCCTAGTTTAATTGGCACCTGAGATTTGAGAGTGACAGAAATAGTTGATGGTAGAGAGGACTTCACACTAAAGAGGTGTGAAAAATTATTATCCTACTATTAAATAACAATTAAATTATTAATTAATAATAATCAAATTAATTACTTAATAATAATAATAAAATTCTTAAATTTAAATACATTTTCTCTTCAATTTCCTCATAAAGACCTAGCTTTTAAAATCAGTGTATGAAGTATCGACCTAATTGACGAAATTATCTTAGCTATCAAAGAAGAAGAACTTCAATCCTGGGACAAGATTCCACCCAACTTCAAAATCTAACTTCTTTTTAGGTTATAATCAGAAAACAGTCTGGGTAGTCCTTACCCTAGGGAAAGTAGCCCCCATTTTTGTACTACTGTTTCAGAGATTGGCATGAGTCAGATCATGAAGAAGAAAATCAAGCAGAGTGGTCTGGATGGAGTTGGGTTCTCCCATACAGATTGCTGGAGGCAGTTGAATCTCATGATCAAGTCATAGTATCAGAAGAAGGAGCTGAAGATTTAAAATCCACCTTCTTCATTTTATTGATTATTGGCTAGTCTAATGAATAAATTGATTATCTCACTTTCTGGGTCTTTCATTTATCATAGTTGTGATAGTAAATTGTTATCTGATTGCTCATTTTATGCAAAATGTGACACCTAGAGGTCACTCATACACACAAACATACTTAAAACCTTAAAAAAAAAAGCTGGTGGGATTATGGAGGAAGATGCATACTTCCAGCACTAGTGTGAATTGATGTCATCTTTCCAGAAACCATAAAAAATAAAACAAGAGCTACAAAACTTATTATACATTTTGACCTAGTATGTGGCATATCAAATTATACTCTTAGATATTATTGACATGAAAATGAAGCTATCTGAACAATAACAAAAATTATAGAAACATTATTTATGGCAGCAATTAAGAATAAACAACACAATACTATCAATCTAACCCTATAGCATAAAATTTAATCCTATATATATAATCCATATTTCTATTAAGGAATGATGAGTTATTGGCATAAGAATGTAAAGGAATATATTTCTCTTTAAAAATGAAATACATGAAGATTAGAAAACATTGGAAATTATATAAAGTGGTAGAATGAACAGGGAAGAACTGAAACATAAATAGACTGCAATAATGAAACTGCTATTATTATACTAATAATAATTGCATAATTTATAAACACATACAGATAAGAAAATTCAATACGGGACATAGAAACTAATACAGAATTGTAAGGCAATAGGAAACCCACTAAAAAGAGGTAGGGTCTTGGAAATTAAAGAAGCAGACTACATAATATTATAATAATGGATAAATAATCAAGGACTTAGGAGAGGAAAATTGCATATATTTTTCCAGAAATAATCATTATATAAGTAATTTAAGAATAGGATGACTTTGTTGCTATCTTTCAAAGGTGAATATATTTTTGTTATTTATCATAAATAATACAATATAAATTTTTAAATTTTTAAAGCATTTAAATTTGATGGTTATAAAGTTTATTATAAAATAATAAATATTAACTAAAGATAACTGAAAATGAATACAATGGTATATAGAGTTGAAAGAATAACCTAGAGTTTGGTGAGTGATAATAACAATTATTCTTTATTATATGACAAAACTTCAGAGTGGACTAGTGCAAATTAGATTGGTAATAGTTGAATATGGTGGGCAAGGTGGAAAAGGAATGATCTTAAAAATGGCAATGGGGATCAAGGTAGATAGAAGAATGAGCTCAGGATTGTTTCAGGTTGGAAAGCATACCTAGAGATATGGAATTATTTTTTTCCTGTCGAAGTAAAAAGCTGAAAGGAATATTTTTGTTTGTTTTTGCAAGGCAATGGAGTTAAATGATTTGTCTAAGGACACATAGCTAGTAATAACTGTCTATGTCTGGATTGGAACTCTAGTTCTACTAACTCCAGGGCCCTATTAACTGCATTGCTTAGCTACCCCCGAAAAGGAACATTGACTAAAAAAAGTAGGAATTGTTTAAAAAAACATGGTAGAAGGGGAGAATGAGATTGGGCTTAGAGATGAGTAAAAGTAAATAGAGCAGGAATGAAGGATCTGGATCTACGCCTCCTCCAGTTTTTTGATTTTGTTTATTCACTTCATATTTTTTCTTTGTCAAATGTTCTCCTAATTTATTATGACTGATTTGGAGAGCAAGTTCTCATATCTATGCATAGAGTTTCTGTTTCTCATAGAAGTGACTTTAAGGACAGTTAAAGTAATTGCCTAAATTCAATTCTTGGTTATTCCCCCCAGCCCCCCACCCCCACCCCATCTGACCCAGTGGTCATGAACTTGATTGAGAGGGAAGACATAATGTCTCTATAGGTTTCCCAACTCAAGTAGACCTAAAATAGGATAGGGACCTATTCTAAATTGGGAGCATTAACACTCACAGAGATGAAGTTTCAGATACATGAAACATTAAATTGAGCATGTCTACACATCTGTACATATTGCTTTGAAAGGATGTATTTTCCTTCATTTAAAAAAAGATGTTTTTCACAAATTAACTCTTATCCCACTTAAAGAAAGGGAAGTAAATGCTTTAATATTTTCTTTGGAACTGGTGTAATTTTACTATCTTAATCAAGTAGTTTTCAGAATCAGGTAAAGAAAATTATAGAGATTCATATTCTCATAAAACCATGAACAGGGCATGTTTATAGGAAACTAACAGTATATTTTGATTTTAATTGCTATTATCATTTATCAGTAATCTAGATGATCTGGTAAGCTCTTTTTAGCTTAAATATTTGGGTTTTTTAAGTATATATTTTTAGAATGATATTTCTATTACTGGTAAAATAAAAAATGAAAGTAGAAATTTGACCTGAAATTAAACCTCTCTAATGCCTTATGTGTAAGGCAAATTACCAGCTTTTCACAAGGTGATTGATTTTTTTTCGATGAAGTACTTTTTAAAGACTATTTAATATGTTTTAGAGATGCAGAGATGTCACACACATATGCAAACGTATTTATATATACGAATTACCATTTATACTATTATATATACTGAAGTAATAGTATATTATATAAAGCAACTTTCTCCAAATACACCAAGTCCCAGAACTTTTCACCTTTTAGGCATTTCAACAACTGTGACATCATTCTGATACTAACCAGCATGACTATGCAGATACAGGAAACTGATATTGCCTATAGGTAAATAGGAAATGGTCCCCTCTCATAATAGGTTAGTTGCATTCGATATTTTTTTTTAAATTTGGCAGCATCATCAAAAGGTTCTGCTGATGGAAACAACAGTAACAGTTGTGAGATCCTTAGGGTAAGCAATACTTGAAAGACATCCTAAGTTTTGGATGATGGTAATAGATCTAATCAGGCTAAGAGATCTTAATAAGAACTGATGTGTTAAATGTGATTCAGCTGTTTCTTTCCCTATTAAGACTTATTCGGTAAAACAAAATAAAAGAAAACAAAATTGAGCCCAGTATGACTCCCAAATCAATGAAAAAGACTCCAAGTACAGGTATAATAACTTCATTCACTATTTCCCATTCAGGAGAAAACTAGCACCAGTAAATGAGAATACAATTACAACAATTTTGACAAAGGGAAAAAAAGTAAATGATTCCATTATTGGTTTAGCTTTAAGTGATATATATATATATATATATATATATATATATATATTATTTTATTGATTGATTTGCTTACTTGAGATTCCCTGCATTTATTGACAACATAGAAGGAAAGTCTACCTTTCTTGCATGCATTAGATAGGTAAGTATCTCTCTTATATTTAGTCCTCTGATTTGTAGTGTTCCTTGAAGTTTTACAAGGATTATTTGAAAATACTTCTAGTTTTATTTCTGGTTTGAACTTAAAATTTTACTTATGGTATTTAAACCAAATATAGCCATAAATTCATTGATATTATTCCACTGAGTTTTTCTTGTATTAAGCCGAAGGTGGAAGTGGGCGGTTGGTAGATCAAACTAATTTGAGGACTGCTGAGCTGGGTACTAGATAACCTCTGGTTTTGAAGATTGCATTGTCTCCACATTATAGAAAAGGAACTGATTTACTTATTGAATAGAAACCCACCAGAGTGTTTCCCTCTCTGACTTCTAACTTAAAACATTCTCTGTGGGAAAGCATCCTGACACAGTTGATAGGTAACAGTAGGATTCAGTATTTCCTCCTTTAGTCAGCACAGTGGCATATTTTAAAATTAGTGGGCATTTTATCATCATTTTTGATCTTGAAGTGGTATTTTTAATAGTAAGATATAGTCTGGCATGGGAAGAAACAAGGAATGTCTCCTATATTTTAAAACACAGTCCAGTGGGACCTTGGTACTTATTGACTACCATGCCACAATTACATTTAACTACTGTGTCAGATTGGGAAATATGACACTCAAGTCTAACCAAGAGAAGAAAGCCATCAATTAAGGGGAAGAATTGGCAGGCAATTCTTCTGGAGGAAACTTTCTAAAAACAAGTTGACCCTATGAATTTAAATGAAAGCCTGTCTGGGGGAATGGCAATTAAATTATCAAGGATTTATTTTTAAGAATCATGAATTATGTACACACATATAGACTTTTGAGATTTGGTCAATATGCCAAGCATTAAACAATGTTCAAATGGTACCCATGAAAAAGTTCTTAGAGGAAGCGATTTCCATGTTTACACTTTAGAGATCTGGATTTGCTAATTTGCTTTAAAATTAATTTTCTTAGGTATAACTAGCCAGTGACTTGTTTTCTTCCCAGTAACTCATCTCACATTAGTTAGAAAAACTAATAAGTATAAATTAAATTGGTATAACATTGGTGTTGAAGGTCAGAATTAATAATCATATACACAATTCAATATCAACAAGTCTTCTGATAATATTATTGAAACAGCAATTTTGAACTGGACAAGATGTTAGAGGTTATCTGAGACAAACTCTAATTTTTCCCTTGAGAAAACTAAGGCACAAAGAGATCTAAATAATGGTAAATATGGTAGATTTGAAATCCAAGGACATAGCATCTAATATTTCCCCAGTCATTCACTAGCTAAGTCACTAAATCCACCATTCTTATCTGGCTAAAAAGAGGGCTTCAAGAGCATCATATTGTAGTGGAAGGTCTGTTGTTTTCAGAATGAGATGTTAACCATCATAAAATAAGGTTCAAGATCTGCCTCAGCCCCTTATTAGCTGTGTTGAACTGGGCAAATGATTTAGTCACTTAATACTTGCTTGCAGGGGCTGTTTAGGTAAATCTTTAACAACCTACTCTGAGAAAAATATACATATGACACAGTTTTAAGTTTAATTTGCACTTTCCACACTTTCACCATCATTTCCTTAAGTCTAGACAAAGTGTAAATATTCACACTGAAAATTTAACAATCAGTTCCTGTGATTCAGTTGCATATAGTACCAGTGTACCTTTGCATGTATTCTCTTAGACAATACAGTTAACCAGTCTAGGTTTCAGTTCCTAATCTATAAACTAATTTGAACTATGTAACATCTAATTTCCCTTTCATCAGTATATGTGTGATCCTATGATCTTGTACTCCTAAGAAAAATGGAGAATTTGATATTCCAAAGATTCTGTGGATTATTCTCTTCCAGTTCCAGGGACCTGACCTCAGGTATATATCCACTCAACCCATTGCCATCAGAGGTGATGTTCAGCTCTGCCTCACTTGCCATGCCCTCATCACATATACAGTAACTACTGCTGGTGGTGTTGCTGCTGTCACTACTATTATAACTACTTCTAATTATAGGTAGTTAAATGAATAAATAAATGAAACAAAAATTTTACAATGGATAAAAAGCTCCTGGATAAAGGTTTTAAAATCATATAGAAGTAGTATGTGGTACATATAACTTTCTTCAAATCTCTTTTACTGGTTTTGTACTGAGGGAGCTCAGTTAGTTTACAAAGGTTAAGTTGAAAGTTAATGTTGACTCAGTGAGCCATTGTTCCTAGTCCTATTTGTTTATCAGTGATGGGGGGTGCTTTCTTGGTGAAGACACTGAGTCTGAAGTTTTATGAATTTCTGGCTCTTTTATCAGGAAACTTGACTTTCAATGTTTGTATCTCTACCTTCAAATTGTCATGTACTTGGCTATCTTGGGGAGGAAGGGAGATTCAAGAAGCAAATGTCTTTTGTTGACATTGATCTAACTGAATTGTGTTTATTTTATGATGGAAGTTACCAATAAATTATAGCCACATTTCAAATCCATCACCAATCTCCAGTAATCACCAATATTATATTGACCTTGGGTAAGTCACTTATCCCTGATCTCATCACATCCAGGGCCATCTCCAGTTGTCCTGATTCCTATATGGCTCCTGGACCCAGATGGCTCTGAAGGAGAAAGTGAGGCTGGTGACTTAGGACAGCATCACCCTCACTAAAATTCAATTCATGTGCTTGCCATGGCAATACTTCCTTGATGTTTTGATCTTCTTTGAAAATGAAGGACAAACATTATCTTGATATATTGGTAATAAACTCCTTTTAATTCTCTTTGTCCTGAGTTTTGTTTCATTAATCAGGGTGAAAAAGCCAAAACAGAGAATTTTTCTTTCAAGTAGTTTACCTTATCATAATTTTATTCAGTCTTAAGCAGAAATTATAGCTACACAACACTGAATTTAAAGAAATAGGAATAGCACCATACATTAGTATCATTCTTTCTGAACTTCAGTGAAACAAGAGAGAAAAATAATAATTAGCACTTATAAAAGTTATCCAAACACTTTATAAGTATAAGAAGTTTATGTGGTTCTCATAGAAATTGTATGTATAATTAGATTTTTTTGAATCCATGCAGGGAGACATGATTGGATATAACTATAACCCTGATGTATCTCTAAAAAAGACTTGTTATCATGCCCATATTGGGTCAGGAGAAAGAATTCCTAATGCTATCTGTTTTGCATTCTTCAAAGAAGAGGAATTAGACTAGAATTATAACCATCACCCTCCCTCCCTCCATTTTGTTAGTCTAGGAAAAATGGTTTAAATTCAATCAATTTCCCAAGTGTCTATCTCTTAAAGATGAAAGGGACAGGATTATATTCAAAAGTCTGATTCTTTCCCACCAAGTAGAAGTTTTAAATATATATATATATATATATATATATATATATATATATATATATATATATATATATACATATGTATATGTGTGTGTGTGTGTGTGTGTACATATACCTTTATCCAGCATTTATCTGTGTCTATCCATCTATACATATATTTAGAGACCATTATTACTAATATATAAAGACTATCTATCTATTATATATAAAGACCATTACTAATATATATATATATATATATATATATATATATGTATTTAAAACCATACTAAGTTTAATTAAGCAGAAAGAAAGTAAATCAGAGAAATTATGTAGATTAAAATACTCCAGACACTACGTTGTAAATAAGTTCATCTAATGAGAAAAAATTTCTTAGCTCAACTGATCTCAAAGAATGGGAAATTCAAAGGTACTTTCCTCTGTGTATCAACCTTCTATATCAGTCTCTTCCCTTTCTCTCAGGTTCTTTCCTTGAAGGGATCTATAACCCTGGCTATCCTCTCTAAAGTTCTAAGACAAGTCTGTCCTTTATATATTTTATGTCTGGATAAACCAAGGCAAAGTAGGTTCTGTCTATTTGATCTTCACAATAAGCTGCCAGGTAAATACCAGGATTTTCCAATTTCATTGATATGGAACCTGAGGCTAAGAATTTTGCTGATTTGCTCAAGGTCTTATAATGATTAAGGCAGAAATTGAACACAGGTCTTTTTGACTTAGTATTCTATCTACTACCCTGTCCCTTCCATGTAATTTTTGCACATTTTTTCAAAATTATTTTTAAAAAGATCTATTCAACAGACTAAAGATCTTTTTTTATTTTTAATATTTCAAGGACACTAATGTATTAATGCAGTTTTTGTCCATTTATTGCCCTTTTATGTTCAAATAAATATTCAATAATTTCTTTCATCTACTGAAAAATTTATATGCTCCTGTTCACATGAATTTGGGTGAATAAACAGAATTATTTGAGGTTTCTCTCCTCCTCCTCCTCCTATATATTGAACCTTTAATTCTTAATTAAAGGGGTAGTAGAGTCTTATTTATATAAAAAGAAAGAAGTTTACATTTTAATGCTTTAGCTAGAAAAGCAATGGTAGCTTTTTTCTATAGCATTTAAAATTTCAACTTTCAACAACTTCCCACAAAGATCTTTTCTATTTTTGTAAGGAATTACACCATCAAAACATTATTTGGAGTATTATGAGCTATGTGGAAAACAGTAAACACAGTTTATAAAATTGCACATTCCCTGACAGTATAGGACATGGAGATAGAAGATTGGAGTCCTGCTTCACTTTGTTTTGTTTCATATTTTAAGTCATTTTTTTATCTACCACATTCTTCTGTAATCCATAGATTGTTTAGTGTATCAAAGATTTGGTTAGCAGGGGAATATATTTCCAAATAAAATCAATAGAAGCATTTAATATCCATAAAGTAGAAAGAAAAGAAACTGATTAAACAACATTGTCTAAAGGAGAATGAAGCTTCATCTTGTCAGCTTTCAGTGTGGTAAAACTGGGGAGTATTTTGATAAGGAACTTGAAGTGTCCTGTTGCCTTTTTCAATTTGTGTGAATGTTCCTAGTTATTTATGAGGATTTGAAGTTATTTTCTTCATTCCCTGCTAATTGCTTGTGACAGCCAAGAGTTAAAATATGGAGATTCTATTATATAATGTGAAAGAACAGCTGCACACACAGTCTGCTCCCACTGATGCTCTTGACACCGTGTCTTCTAATGCCCTAAAAACAGCCTCTTCTGGTAGGGTTGACACTTCACACTATCTAGTTTGAACAAGTGGACCTATTGAAATATTCACAGGTCGTGCTGAGGAAAATCCATTTCCATGCTTTACCAGAAGATGCTCATGCAAAACTATAGTGGTGACAAGGGCAGGAGGATGGAATGGGGTGGCAACTACAACAATACATCAATGATAGGTGTGATAGTTCTGGTTTCATGAGATCAATCAAAACAATGTCACCAATCCATGAAATTGATGTTGAGCCTAAATCAAGGTCAAATTAATGTTTAAGTGTTATAAGCTTGAAACATAAATAAAGAAAGAGATGAACAAGTTTAATGGAACATAGCAAAGATGAAACTAAAGAAAAGAAAATTTATCCCAAAGATCAGTAATATGCCTTCTGGAATCATAGATATTAGCTATAGAAAAGGTCTGTGAAGTCATCTAACTCATCCCATGGCAACTTTAGGATCATCCCCTAAAATAGGTTAAGTGTTTTGTCTAGACAGGTTTTAAATGACTAGAGCCAGGGAACTTCCCCTGCTTTCCCTAGGGAAATTATTCCGCAGTCTAATATCAGTATCAGTATCTGTAATATGTCTCCTAACAGTGAGAACTATTAGACTATGAAATAATTTCCCTGGGGAGGTGGTATAAACCCCATTCTTTGAGTCATTTAAAACTGATCTGGACAAAACTCTTAATCTAGCAATGGGAAATATAGATCTTGATAAGAGATAAGCTTGATGACTTTCTACATCTTTAATCCATGTTTCTTTATAAGTAAATCTTGACAAAGGTGAGTATGATTGTGGCGACATAGGCAGATAAAATTTTTTTAAAATGAAAGCCTAATGTGACCCTGAAATGAACAGTTTCCTGTCTTTTTACCATTCTTTCCTCATGGTGACCAAAGGTTTGTTAAGAATTTTCAGTCGCAAAGTCATTTTAGATTTATTCCCCCCACCCACCAAAGTGATTCCTATCATAATTGCTAAATGTGTAAAACCTGCTCAACATGCCTAATTTATGTGATAACCTAAATGAGCCCCAGGAGAGATGGAATGTACTCAATGGTCTCATTTGTAAGGTATCTACAAAAGTGTGCTCATTCCAAAGAATGTGGGAAAGAAAAACTGAACCTCATCCCCAAGTTAAAAAGAGTGGATGTTTGAAATGAAAGGAAATAAAAGAGTGAGAAAAGTTGTGAGCAAAAATAAAATTCTCCCCGGATACTTAAAAGGGAGAAATATTCATAGGCTATCCCTGAGTTTTAATGATGCTCAAATATTTATTAAACCTTTTAATTTTAGTAGAGAGAAGCAGCAAAGAGGTCTATAACTAACAAGTTTATGATTCAATGGAGAATCTTCACTGCATAGATAAACTGGTTGATGAGAGTGAGAAGATCATCTGGCATAGTATTTGAAGAGAAGCAAGACAGTTTGCTTTGGCATAAGTAAATGAATCCCAGAGAGCAATGTGGGATGATTGAAAATGAGGTTTTTTCCTACTTAAAAGCTACTGTTCCTCTAAATGACTTATCCTAATTTAAAGTCTGCACTGCTAAACCTGGGCAGAAAAGCACAAGAGACCAATTTTGGAATGGAGCATCAAATGGTCTTGATTTACAGAATACTTAACAAAAATAGGTGTGTGACTAGACACAAATGGAGGCAGGGATCCCTTGATAAATCTAATAGCAGCTAGTAATGAAAGTCACCTTGATTATAAAAGAGGTAAGCGATATGACCTATAAAATACAAGATTATTTTGGAAATCCTTCATATAGTCCCATTAGAGTTGCATCATTGCATAATTCTACCATGATTAGCAACAATTTCTTACCTAATGGGAAGCTTTAGTTTGGTGAATTTCACTCAGTCTATACTACTCCATTGAAGTGATTACCAGATGATTGCATGTGAACTTTTTCTTTTATTTCTGCAGTCATTCTAGCTATCACTAATTCATTTGCCATGGTCACATCACTAAGGGATGTTATCTTTCATGTCTTTGTTTTAACAAGTAAAAAAAAGTCGTTGTGTCTAATTCTTGCTGCTCCTCCTATCCAATTGCATATGCATTTTTGCTGCTTTCAAGGACATACGTGACTTCTGTGCTCATTGATAATTGTGTTATATTACACTATCCAATTGTTTTTCATTTCACTGAACTTTTAAGAATATGATCTGTCTGAAGTTCTGTAATCCTGAACTTAATAATTGAGATCATTTATTACATAGTACTAATTTCTACAGAATGAATAAGATGAAATCTATGCTCTGCTTATTCTTCTGTACATAGAACTTCTTTGACTTCTATTGACTCAGATAATATCCTTACACTTTCACTAAGTAATGTGCATTTTTAATTATTTTATATTATTTGTTCCTGTTCAATATTGTTTAGTTGTTTCACTCCTTGGATCTAATCTGTTGCCATGCCCTATTGACTTTTTCCTTTGTAATATCTCTCTCATGTGCTCCATTTTCTCTTCTTATACTGCTACCATTTAGTTACAGGGCCTTATCACCTCATATCTAGATTATTCTAATAATTTTCCAATTGATCTCTGATGCAAGTTTTGCCCTAGTTCATCTTCCACTCAACTGACAAAATGAACTATACAAAGTACAAGTTTGACAACATCAGTCATAACTTCTACCGCCACCACCACCTATATATACATTCAAAATCAAAACAATAATTCCAGTGGCTGCATATCCTTTCCAGGATCATACATACAACTGTCTCCCTTTAACTCAGAAGACAGATGGATTTTAGAGGAGGAAATAGCTCTATCTTGGATATATTGTGCTGGAAATACTTAGAGTTAATCTAGTTCAAAATATCTTTTAAATTGTTTGCGATGGAGGATGGAGCTCAGAGGTAAGTTTTGTGCTGGATGGGTAAATTTGTGAATTATATATATTAATATGACAGACTCATATGAACATCTTTTGTCACTGAAAGTAGATAAAAAAGTAAGTGAGGATATCAATATGCACCTATATTTAGGGAAAATGCGATGAAAGATAGTGCTTTTAAAAAAAAAACTGGGAAAGGGCAATCAAATATGGAAGAGAATTTAGAATGAACAGAGTTACAAAAATTTTTAGGAGAAAATATTCTGGAGAGACTGGTCAATAAAGTCAAATGCTATATTTTCTTAGTATCTAATCTGCCAGAATACTTTACTAACTGCTACCACTTATGAAAAACTAAATTTGTGGAAAGAGAGCCATTCTGTCTGTTGGGTCTGAGAACTACTAATTTTACTTTACTTTGCAACATTGGACAAATGATTTTTTTTCTGATTCTTACTTACCTCATCTATAAAATTAGATTAAGAGATAATCAAGTTGGAACTTGTTGGTTTTGGGGTGGCTAGGTGGCATAGTGGATAAAGCACCGGCCCTGGAGTCAGGAGTACCTGGGTTCAAATCGAGTCTCAGACACTTAATAATTACATAGCTGTGTGGCATCAGGCAAGCCACTTAACCCTGTTTGCCTTGCCAAAAAAAAAAAAGAGATAATCAAGTTGGTCTAAATGTTCACATATGTCATTTAAGTAGTTCTACCATTCTGGAAATATATTTATGATGAGAGTTGGGGGAAAGACTATGATTAACCAATGATTTAAATATTCAATTACTTGAATATGGTTGTATCATTAGTAAACATTGATTTAAAAAATGTTGAGGGGGAGGCTCATGAAACTATCCCAGAATTATTTATGCTATATTACAGAATCTAGATATTTGGAATCTCTAACACAATAACAATCTCTTATTCTATTATCTAATAATATTTCTACTGTTTGTGGATGGTGTCAGTGAATGTTCTGCTAGTTGAAGCATATTATGTCTGAGAATTTTCAAAGACTGTGCCCCAGCTCCTATATCCTTTCTTCTCTATAACTACCAATAAGTATTAGCTATAAAATCTTTAAGCCAAGAACAAGTGTATCTTAATTATAATAGATGAATAACTTTTTGAGGCTAGGCCCTCTATGTTCTAATTAGCTTTACTTTCATGCTTGGGTCATTGTTGGGTCACTCATGGGACAGGTACATTTTATTGGTTGATTGACTGCCGAATTATTTGTTCCTGCCTCAAAAACATGGAGGCAGTTTCCAATTGTCCATAGTAATCAGGCATAACATTGTCATCAACACTTGAAATCTGTATGTTACATGAAATGCCATTTCAGGCACATTTTTAATTTCATGACCCGTAAACTGTTTATTTTAACAAGTAATGGAACTGGTTAATTTAAGTGTCATTCTCTCCTGCTGCTGCATACCATTTCAGTGATAGAACGATAACCAGTTAAAAAAATATCCAGAAGTAGGTGATGAAATAAAGAAAAATAATTCAGGAAAACTACAGAATTCACCTACTAGCATTTTCTTCCTTGAAAACTAGATTTAGGTTATTGTTTTTATATCTAATAAATGTTTTGTTTTTAATACCTCTTTTTTTGCAAAAGAAAAGAGCAAAGCTCAGAAAAGTTGCTATTTTTCCAAGGTCATATGGCAAGTCAGTAGAACAGGAGAAATCAGAATTTACAGTCCTTCAGATTCCTGTCTATTGCTGGGCCACTGTGCTGCCTTGACTCTGACATGAGTGAATCATAGCTATGGAGCTTCGAAAACCAGAAACTGAAACTGATTATAAAGGGAGAAAGTATTATCAGCCTCTAGATCTGAAGGCAATAAGAAAGCAACCGCGAAAAGTTTATGAAGAAAGAAGTCTTTGTAAAAAGCAACCTTACCCCTTTTTCCTTTCACCCAAAAAATCTTCTTTTTTGTTTTTATTCTAGGATTATGAAAGTTTGAGTTCATTTATACATAGATGAGTATAGTTGGCTTCAAAATACACTAAGAATGAAGTTATTTACAATTGACTATATCTGGGCTAATTATTGGTGACAGTTTTTCGCAAAGTATTTTCACTTTTCAGTACATTGGCAACATGGGAACCAAATCAAGGAAATCAAATCTAATTTCTATCCAGAGTTTATACCAGTTTCATATTCAAAATAGGAGATTGATGTTTAATGTTTAAACAGTTTGTTTAAATATTAAACAGCAATTTTTTTCTTCTGATTAATTAAATTTGAACAAAAGCAGAATGGAAACAGATTTTTAAGGTCTGTCCTTGGTTTTTGAGCAGGCTGACAACATTACACAGAATGTCACTTTTCAGCAAGATGACTGCCACCAAGAATCGGTTCAAATGTTTCCATTTTAATTTATACTTCACTTAAAAATATATTCAATTCATTCAGGGCAAGAAGTGTTTATCATTCAGGAAACTTTCTGACTGTCTATGAGAAGCAAAATGAAAGGAATTCAGCTTCTAACAAAGCAGTTGGTAATATGCTCTGGTATTTATTTGTCCTTGGTCAGGACTAGAATACTAAAGACTTTTTGAGATAGCCCTTTTGTGCTTTAATGTTTCTAAAGAGATTTTTAAGAGGGTCTTTTTATAATAATCACTCCTGAAACAGCATGAAATTCCCCCCTCCCCAGTTTGTGTCAATATGAAGCATTTTACAGGTATTTTCATTCCTGAAGGACATTAGAGTCAACAACTTGATATTCTCTTATGAGAGGATCTGAATCATCATTATTCTATGCATGTGAACATCGAGGGGCTGGAAGAGCACATGGTTAAACCTAAATTCTCACAGAATATTAATATTTCACATTTAAATCACACCCTTTTTCCAAATGCCTATGAAGGTTTTATAACAGCTTCTGTCATGGTTTTCCTTGGTTCCTAAACACCTGAGGAAGAACTTATGTGATTTTTTTCACGATTTATTTCTTAATATTTGGCCAAGTTTACATAGACTTACAAAGTACATTCTATGTAGTGATGATTATTCTAAATGCTAAAAGGTATATAAAAGAAGTCAAAGATGTAGACCCTACCCTCTGAATACATATAGTCTAAAAATGACTTGTTTAGTGATCTGTGAAATTATTGTACTTTTCCCCATGTAAGAAAAGGAACACTTATTTAAAAAGGATGACTCCTTAAAATTATAAGTTAATATCATGGAAATGTTTTTCTCTTGCTTCCTGAAGATACTTTAGCAGTGATGTCTCAATAGATGACAGAATTGGGGCGTCTAGGTGGTGTAGCGGATAAAGCACCAGACTTGGAGTCAGAAGTACCTGAGTTCAAATCCGGTCTCGAACATTTAATAATTACCTAGCTGTGTGGCCTTGGACAAGCCACTTAACCCAATTTGCCTTGCAGAAACCTAAAAAAAAGATGAAAGAATCGAAAAAACACCTGATTTGGCAAAAGAGGTTAAGACCAGGAATTTTTCCCAGACAGATTTTTTTCTCTCAGATACAAAATAGAATGGTTTGAACTAAAGAAAAAAAGGTAAAGCTAGAATTCCTGGACCTGACTGGTCCCAGCTTCTCTGACTTACTTACTCATACACTTATACTACTCTAATCCCATTCTGGGACCTCCCCAGCTTCCTAGATGGCTGGGACCTTAGAAAGTCCTCATCTAATGAAGTCTAGGGATTTAGAGAGGGACCTAAGGTCAATTAAACCTCAGTTTATTCATCTATAAAATTAAAGAAGGGTTTTACTTCATGACATCTGAGTTCCTTTCCAGCTCTACGTGCCTAAATATATATGCTATATACAGAATAAGTCAAATAAAACAGAGTTAGAGATGGTTAGAAATGGAAATCATTTTAGGGGTGACCAATCTGACTGCCTTGTATTATTGACATGAAAATTAACTGAAATCTAAATGGATTAAGTGACTGCCCCAAAGTCAGAAAGCAAGTTATAGCATCAGTACTGTAACTAATTATTTAAACTCCTGATCCATTTTTCTTTCTACATCTTTAAACTGTTTTTTGATAATTGTGCAAAAAATGTGTGGGAAAAAACCACCAACAAAGTACTAACATTATAACCCAGAAACAAAGTCAAAATTTTCTGTACTTTACTCAACTTTATTCCTTAGGGGTTTCTTAGTGATCTAGATAACTTAAGTAGTGGGTGCTTTTTTCTTCCCTTATTAGAGTGAAACTGATTAAGAGTGAAAGAATGGGTGTTTTGATTAGTAGCCCAGAGAAAAGGGTCTCTATGACTAATACAAATTGTCTTAAACTGAAATGGAGTGTGAAGATACTTTGATATATTGTTGGTAGTGAAAAAATATAGGCAAGAGCGAAAATTCTTTAATTCAGACCTCCTAGGGTTGGGTTTAAATTGAGGCAGCAGCATGGGAGAAATTTGAAAAAAAGAAAGAAAAGAAGGAGCAGCACAAAGAAAACTTAATAGAGGCTCCAATGAACAGCTGGTTCTCTTAAGAGCAAAATGAAGATTTAGATCAATGACACACATAAGTCAAAAGCAACTATTTTATAACCTCTAGAATCTAAGGATATCAAGTGAAATTAGTTTCAGTGTGATTTCTTCTGGAGGAAATCAAGGGAGGATGACTCCATATTAAGTTGTGCTGAAAATGGTTCTAAGGCTCCAATTCATCATGTCATTATTGACCCTCCCCCATCCCCAACTGCAATTAGACCAGACAAATTATTGCCTATGTCATGAAACTTTGGGGAATTTCTATTGCTCTACATATGCAAAGTTATCTATTTGACATTTTAAGACTTTCACAATCTGGTTCCCACCTTGACTCCTCCTAAGACACTACCTAACAGTCAAATTGGTCTACAATATTGTTCCCAGTCTAGGACATTCTTTTTTCAGCATCCAATTCTTTACATGAGCTGTGATTTATACTTGAAATGATTTTCTTTTTCATCTCCACTTTTTGAGATTGTGAACTTTTTAAAAAGATTCAATTAAGATCCAATTCAAGTGCCTTTTTCAGCAAAGGAAGGTAATTTCCTCAATTGCTTTATAATTAGTTTAAATTTATTTTGTCTATCTATCTATCAATCTATATATCTATCTATATATCCTCTATATACAATATATGGCTTTTTGAAGTCATGAGTTCTTTTAACTTTCTCTTTATATTCCAAGCCACAAGTATGTCTAGCTAGGTGATACTTAGTAAATGTATGTTGAATTGAATATTTAATTAATTTCTGCCATCTTACATTTACTTGTGTCACTCATGCAGTGTGGAATCTCATTTTCATTTATGAATAAATGAATGAATTCTTTCATTTATATGTTCCATTTAATGAACATTCATTAATCACTCCCTTTGTGAATAAGATTATGGTGCCACAGGACTTACCATAAGGGATAAAAGACATTCTGTTCTCTCAAGATATCTATAGTACAGAAGAATGAATAGCAAAACATATAAATAATTTCATACAAATAGAATATAAGTACATAACAAAAGTACAAGGAGAGATCAGTTGATTCTCTTCTATTTCAGATATCATCTATTCCTCAATGCTTTGTCTAGAACTAATCCCTCCTTGAAGTCTAATAAATAATTTCTCATTCTCCTGAAGTACTATAACTCCCTCTTACTCTGACTTTGTATCTATATAAATACATATAAACATACATAAACATATATATGCTTATGTACCCATATAACGCTGGATATTCAATCAACACAAACTTTCCCACAATTGACCGGCTCACGTAACCAACCTGAATTTATGCTTACAGATCTGAGATTCTCACAGAGGGCTATGACACACTACAACCAGGAGTAGCCATGTAGGAGGAAAATTGTTCCTAGCATTTGACCTCCTTTCTCAAGAGACGTTTCAATTGGGCAACAAGTAATTGAAGAAGAATTAGGAACTGTGATGTCATTTTTTCTTAAAAATAAAACAGTTGCTAAATACTAAGTCCAAAACCAAAATAATCCTAACAGTACTCAACAAAAGATAAAAATATAAATATTAATAATCCAATTATTCAACAATAAACTTGAGTCACATTCTCCCACTTACAGAAATGTCCATCAGTAGGTACATGAATGAGAATAAATGTGTCTATAACAAATCACAGTTCTTGGCTTCAGGTATTGATGCATTTGATTCCTTAAGGAAATAACTGCATCACAAAAGGCTTCTCAGATAGGTCTTTCCCTTTAGCCTTCAACACTTTCCTTTTCATCAAAGACTTCCTCTTCTTCTTTCAAAGTGATGTAGAAGTAAGTAGCTCTTTAGACTTACATCCACTATTAAAAGGGCACTGAGAAAATGACTGAATACCAGTTCCTTTACACCAGAGAGACAGAGAGATACTAGCAGCCTTGAAAATTTTATATGACTTCTCCAAGGTCAAATAACTAAGATGATAGAGGAAGGACATGAAGTCAGATCTTCTTGGCTTAAAAAAACCAACTCTCTAGTCACTATGAAAAGTTGTCTTTCATCTTAAATATGATATATTTTCATATGAACATCAATAAGGAGAATAATATATAAGAAAATAATAAAGGATTTCACTATGGAACCTTTCACTTTTAGTGAAAAGCAGCAGTACTCTTTATTGCAGACTTCTTTCAGAGGAGGTACTGGTTTGTATTGGTAGAGGCTCTTTAAAGGGGATTTGTCTATATCAGTGAAGTAACAGCTTATGTTTTTATCTCTATATTTAAAAGAGAATGTTTCGTTCTATATAGTGAGGAAATTGCTTGCACGTATAACAAAGATAATCTTAAACAATGAAGAACCCACATTATACTCATTTTGACAAGAATATGAGATTAAATGTATCATCTTTAAAAAAAATTATTTTGCATTTCAGACAGTGAAGATGGACAATGTATTAGGCTCATAATTGAGTAGGAAGAAGAATTGCCTAGATTCTCCTTAAGAATTTGAAAGGAACTTAATGATCACAAATTTATTCCAGAAATAAAGGCTTATCATTTCAATACTGACATTAAATTTTATGACTGTAATTCATGAAATAATTCAATCTTTGAAAAGCAGAATAAACAGGACCAAACATTATATAATCATGTGGTTTCTACAAGGTTGCAACATATGGAAATATAAAAGAGAATGCTCTAGCTTACTCAACCATTTGTGTCTTTAATTGTTAAGGGACCATTGACCATTTCACTCCTTAAATAACAATTACCTTTTACTAATGGATATTCGTTGTGAATATATAACAAAACCAAATGTATAAATGTATACACACATACACACACAAATATATATATATGTCTCTTAGGGGATTAGTTTCAAACCATAACTCAGTTCCTAAGTAGCATTATTCCTACCAAGTTTACATTTGAAGATGTGGGTATCTCTAGTATAAGAGATTAGTAGCCCAGAGGAAAAAAAATACTCCTAAAGTTTGTTTTTTGGAGAATTAAAGCTGTTCAATTGTAAAAATCTGGATTTTAAAACTCTGGGTGAAGCAGAATTGGAATAAAATACATCAGCAAATAATTTCTATCATAAAAACAATAAACTTATAAGACATATTAATATTTAATCATTAAAAATTTAAATAGTTATATCCATCCTGGGGTTATTTCAATTTGAAATATATGTTTTTCCCTTAAAACTAGCTTATTATATTTTACTTTCTATATTGAAAGATGTTGAGAAATATAACAGGTATTATGATACTTCTAAATTCCACACAAAATCTAATTTGGCATTCAAATGAAACAACTAGTGTTGGGACACAACTCATCTGTATTAGGAGCTTATGCTAACTGGCAGTAACAGCTATAAATTGTACCTACCCTGAGTTTCAACATAAACCAACTCCAATTTGACCTCATTTGTATATGCTATATTTTCTGAGCACAAAATTCTTTGCAGTTGGAAAAAAAACTCAATGTTATTTTTGTTTTTCTTGACTTTGCTTGAACTTCATTTTCATTGAAAATAAAAATTATTCATTCAAGAAACTGTTTATTCCATTCCTCTTTTCAGAACCAACCAGACTTGCTTCCCTCTCTGCAACAAGTTGAGGCATGTTAGCTAGAATGATGATTTAGATTCAGGAAGACCTGAGTTCAAATCCTTTCTCAGACAATTACCAGTTCTGTGGTCCTATATAAGTCAGTTGACCATTAATAGACTGTTTCCTCTTCTCTATAGTGAAGGAATTGGACTTGATGGACTCTAAGGCCCTTTCAAGCTTTAACTGTATGACCCTATGATAGACCTGAGATGAATTTCTCTTTCTGCCCTAAGTGCAATAATGGCTAGTCACACACACACACACACACACACACACACACACACACACACACACACACATACAGACACACGTTGATTAGTATGGTCCTTTAAGAACAAAATCTAAGTTTTATGTTTAGGTAGTATAAGTATGGTCTGCTATTCATATCATTCTGGAGTCAGTAAGGAGTAAGTGATAAAGCTCCATCATGTTTTTGGGTCATTTAGTAGGGGAAAGCCACGGGATCGATTTGTTTCAAGGGAAATTCTGATGGACATTAACACTGACAATATTTCCCCAAGTATTGTTCATTTCAGAAATTCTGAGACAGAGTTCAATGGTTCATAATGCCCACATGAACACAAGTATATTGGGGATTTAAAGGACACGCATCACTTGATAGACTCTTAAGAATGTTAGTTCATTTATAGCTTAACAATAGGTCAGGCTTTCTCCTTATTTATTGCCACTGTTTAGGGGGGCTGTTCAAAGGACCAAGTATGATGATTACATATCACTGTTATTTGTTGACATATTTTGGGGGGGGACTTTTACGTACAAGCATCTACAAATGTTATATACACATATTTTCACATTTGTAATATGAAGGATAATAGTGTGAATATATTTATTATCTGTATATATATATGCATATAATATATGCATATTAATTTCTTAGCATCTTAAAATAATCAAATAGCACAATTTGATTTTATAACATTAACTAATAGAATAAATAGGTCAAGAAATGCTTTGTAATAATCAATAGCAAGCAATAGAAATGTGTAAATTAGAATCTCTTTTTATCCCTCCAACAAAACTAGGGTCAAAATCCTTTGCCCTTTACCTTGTTAGTATGAATATATTTTAACTTATAGAAATAATGGTTGATACACTAGTTAATATCATGCTCAAGAGTGAAATCATGCTATGTTCAAAAAATCCAGCACTTCCATACACAATAGTTTTCAACAAGAACAGGGTGTTTAGTTTTGGGGCAATTTCTTAATGTTCCATCCCAAAGAACATTTACTGATTGATATTTATAATGTGGGAGGGACAGCAATAGATTGCCTTATGCAGATTCTGTGCCTCCAGGGGAAAATGGAAGCTCAGTGGGGCCTTTTCATTATTTCATAAATATTATTAATACAAATATTTAAGCATATCCTAGAATGATTTGTAATATATTTTCAAAACAAATATTATGCTGAAAAGGTAATGTTTAATAAATCCTCCCTAATAGGATTCCCTGACTATTCAAACAAAGAACATGGTGTTGTAGTGGCTATGACAAGTTACACAGCTATGTGATTTAAAAAAATACATGCTTCAAGTTAGCACTTTTTAACAATCTAAACATAATTTCCATAATATAGATCAATGATCTTTTTTCCTTTGAATTTTGCCATTTAATGATACCCTTTGCTTGAGTTTTCATATTCATGAAATTGCTGCAATGTGCCTTCAATTTCTCAAGAGAATTGGGAGAGTACAAGCCATCAAAATTCAAGTTTCTCCTTTCTCTGAATACCATTTCAAACTACTTGAAAGGTCATTGGATAAAAGTGTCATGTTCTCTCTTCTTCTCTTAAATCTTTCTTTTTCCTCCTCTTTTTCTCCCCAGTCACCAAAGAAATTACATCTGAAGACAATTGGGTAAGAGTACTTGGATGATTCTGCAGCTCTATCTACTGAATCTTTTCTTCCTCTCCTTGTCATTTATAGATCCTCTCCTCTTTATTCCTATGCCTAAGACCATGATAGGTGGCAGGATGTCTAGGAAGAAAGTGAAGTGGTTTATGTGAATGATCCAGCTCTCCATCTTTCACATCTACATCTTCAATCTTTCAAAGCAGAAATAATCATTAGAATTGATCTTCGTGAGTCTAGCTCTAAATGATCTGCTATTTCTTGTCTTTATCTCTCAGTTTACACATAATGTCCTTATTTCTGCCTCTTGAAATTCCTGGTTTCTTTTAAAATTTTGCTTAAACATCACCTTCTGAATGAAGGTTTCCCTCATCTCCAAAGTGATCAATGCCTACCTACATTTTCCACAAAAGCAGTTTACCTTTTATATATTCTGTATTAGTTCCCTTTCTTTTCTCCCTCTCTCCCTCTCTTTCTCTCTCTCTCACTCACATATATATGAATTATAAATTATGCATAAAATAAAATTATAAAAGTATGTATTCATTGCCTTCATTATTAGAATGTGTGTATGTGCATGTGTTTTCCTTAAATGAAGGTATTATTTTGATTTTGTCTTTGCTTCCCCAGAGTTTAGCCCAGTGTCTGGAAATTATAATATGCTTAATAAATGATTATTGATGTCAAAGACAATATTTTTTAATGTCTGTCAAAATTATATTAGATATGGATGTTAAGTAAATCAGAAATATGGTTAGTTAATTATTCTGCAATTTAAAATATCATTGAGAATGCTACCCTGCCCACTCTATTAAAGGATAAAATCCCACATATCCTTTTCATATTGAGCTTTAAAAATCTTGCATGAATTTTTCCAAAAATAGTGAACCATAAGTGATTATTCTAATACAAATAAGAATAAGCAAAAGGTTATTGTTCATATTTTTCATACTTTGAGTTTATTGAACTGGGGATGTAATATTCCTTTTTTCTGTTTTATTTTAATAGAGATGGTGCAAATTAGGTTTCAAGAATCTTTGGACATTCACACTTGGTAATATTCCTAAAAAGAAATACACTATTGATTTTTGAACATTTGAATGCCAGCATTTCTCTTTTGTGCATTTGAGGACAAAGTTAAATTCTCCCTTTTTATCAGAATTCTTTTAGGATGCAATATTAGTAATTAAATATTGAATTCTTTATTTTTCAGATACTTTAAAGCCATGTAGTTTTTATTTTTTTAATATTTTTTTGTCCAAGAAAAATGTTTGAAAGTGTTTCTACTAAGGGCAGTATAATTACTTATTCAAATATAAAAGCAAGATTATAATTATGACCTGAAATAATTTTAGGGGTAGAGATTATGCATTAAAGAAAGAATAACATTCATTAGGACTCAAGATATCACCTGACAGATCCATAAAGTTTAATGCAAGGGTAAAAAGGTGATTTATTCTTCAATTTCAGGTTTGTAATGTCATCGATGTACAGAACTCAAAGCAGGATATCAGATATTCCTAGGTAATAAGAACTTATATAATTTGCTATGATTACAAATTATTATGTGAAGGGAGTATACATGAAAGGATTATACAACCTTTCATCCTTGCTATACTAGGAATTTAGGGAAATTTCCTGAATGAGATCTAGAATATTTTCTATATTGCACCAAGTTATATTGCTCTCATTGCCTTTGCTTTATTTATTGCTTATTACATATTGCTCTCATTGCCTTTGATTATATTTATATATGTATATATGAATAGGTATATAATTTCACCACTGATTTGGATAAATGGACTTACGTAGCTAAGTACTATGTTCATTTTGAAAACTGGTATTTGGTAAGGAAGGGAGTCAAGCCTTCAATGTAATACTTGGACTTCTCCTTTTCCCTAATAATGAAGCAAAGATCAGAAGTTAATCTGAGCTTGATCATATACCCTACACCATTAATATTTAAGGAAACAAATACTATATTTTTCTTCATATTCTCTCTCTTAGAGGAGGTAGAGTACCCAAACTTCTGTTTCCAAACTCTCGCTTTCTCCGTTGCAGAAGGGTAGGTGTTGAAGATTCTAGAAATGTTTACTCTATCTCCTTTCAAGCTACACAGAAACAACTTCATGATACTCATGGGGTCTCAGAACATATGTGCACTTAGTAAACTTGGAATTGCACACATAGAAATGGAATTTCTTCTCTAGAAATAATCAAAGGACCTTTCTGTTACTACTTTTATATCTAAGACATAATTGAAACTTCAAGACTCAGCATTAGACTCCTTAATGTAATATTTGCAGACTTCTGTACTCTCTATTTAAAGATTGACTATGAGTACATTAACTCTATGTGGCAATTGTAGTCTATTGATAAGAATTTCAAACCTCAGGCTTAGTCATATGTTTTTCTCTTGTGATTCATTTCCAAGTCTTTTTCATTTAAGAATGAAATTCTAGGGGGTGGCTAGGTGTCACAGTGGATAAAGCACCGGCCCTGGAGTCAGGAGTACCTGGGTTCAAATCCAGTCTCAGACACTGAATAATTACCTAGCTGTGTGGCCTTGGGCAAGCCACTTAACCCCATTTGCCTTTCAAAAACCTAGGGGAAAAAAAGAATGAAATTCTAGAGTAACTGAATAAAGAATACTATCTTGTATATTTTTCTGAATTGTTTTAGAGATGAATATTCTCAGTCAAATAGATTTATAATTTCTTTGATATAATATTCCCCTCATGTCACAACCTATATTGACTTATCTGTCGTATATGTTTTTGATTTATGCTTTTCCATATAATCATATAAGGGTAGAATATTTTCCAAACTGTGGTACTCACCCAATATTTTAGGGGAATTAGGAAGATGAAGTGATGATTAATAAAATTCAGATATTATTTTAGGAGAGGGTTTCTGACCTAGGGTTTTTGAACTTTGAAAAAAATTGATATTTGCATTTCAGTATAATTTCCTTCCTTTTAACCTTATTAACTTGATTTTATTCATTTTAAAATATAAATCTAATAAAAGATCTCTGGGTTTTCACAGGCTACTAAAGGCACTCATGTCACATAAAAAAGGTTTAGAATAACTGCTCTACTACAGCTCTCACATAAATAAATCTTTTTTTTTCCAAAAAAAATGAAGCTCAAATAAAAAGTCAAGGAAAGCATGAATAATACTGAGATTTTACTCCAAATGACTAGGAATTCTGTGCTCAGAAAAGGAATATAGGCTTCAGGGAGTGGTACTTGGTTAACTGAAGCTGCAATACCTTTCAAGACACAGAACAAATTATGACAAAAGCTAGAGTGAGGCAAAGTAGACAGTAGTGTTCTTATAGTGCTTAAACCAGGTCAAAGACCAAATGATTCTGTCACAAGTCAATCTTTAGTCACCTTGATGAGATATGACACAAAGATGAGAGAGGATAGAAGAGGGAAGAAGAGGTAAGATGTATCTAAGAATTCTATTTTTTTTAGAAGACCTATTATGGGCAACTGAGGGAAAGAGCTTAGTTTATTCACAAGAAACTAGTAAGTTCAGAAGAAGTCTACCTGAATTAGCTTGTCATATTTGACAGTATTCTGTAAGATCCCCGACTCAAAGACAAATAATCTGGGGAGATAGTTCTCCTAACTGTTAATGACTGAGTCAACAAGTTTTTATTTAGCTCTTTGTACTACTACTACTATGCTAAAGTACAGTGGTTTCACTGCCCTCTTAGTAAAAAATCAATGACCACAAATATTCATCTCTTCTTTTTATTTTCCTTACAAAAACCAGAGATCCTTTCCTTTGGTTGCACTTGGGGAATTGTTGCCAATATCTAGTGATACATGGGAAACTTCTTTATCAAAGTTTAGCTCTGTACATTATGAAAAAAGTTTTGATATTTGTATTTCAATATAATTGCCTCCCTTTTTAACCTTATGCATTTTATTTTATTCATTTAAAAATATAAATCTAAGAAAGGTCTCTAGGTTTTCAGAGACAACTAAAGGAGTTCATGACACACAAAAATGTTAAGAACCCTTGCTCAAGTACTTCATGAGAAGTCCCTCCAAACCCTTCAAGACCTGTCCAAGTGATATGGCTGGGTGAGTGATAACTTCCACTTTTCGACACATGTTCAAGTAGGTTGGAAGTACCTTCTGCCCCTTTAAGTTTTTTCCTTTTGATTTCTTTCTGAAGCGCTTCTCTTCTTTAAATAATCACTTCATTCCTTCTGACGAGATTAGATTGTGAAATTTCTCCTGAACATTAGAAAGTTCCTCAAAAGCTTTCTTTCTACTTTAAGGAGATCATCCTGAAATGTATTCACAACATGAATACACAGTACTGAACAATCACATTATTGTGCAATTTCTAAGTCACTGAAACATCATCCTTGTTCTCCATCCTAGAACATGAATTTTCTCTCATTCTTGGCATTGAATTTTAGCATGACAAAAAGATCAGGAAAGTGACCTGGATATGCTGTATAACAAAATCAAGGCCCTAAGAAATTATTGAATGATTAGCATTATGGACTTTTTCTAATATGATGACATTCAATAGTGACATGTATAAAGTCCTCTACATAACTTTTAATAAATCATCATCACTAATTAAGTAATTTGGCAGAGTAAAATATTTGCAGGGGTGAAACAAGGATGCCCATTTTGACCATTACTTTTCAATATAGTAATAGAAATGTTAGGTGTAGCAATAAGAGAAGAAAAAGAAATTGAAGGAATCAGAATTAGTAATAAGGAAGCAAAACTTCACTCTTTGCAGATAATATGATGATAATCTTAGAGAATCTAAGAAAATCATCTAAAACACTTTGTGAAACAATTAACAAATTCACCAAAGTAGTAGGATATAAAATAAACCCATGTAAATCATCAGCATTTCAATATATGAACAATAAAGCCCAAGAGCAAGAGTTAGAAAGAAAAATTACATTTAAAGTAATTACAGACAACATTAAGTGCTTGGGAATCTACTTCCCAAGACCAACCCAGAAACTGTATAAACACAATTATAAAGTATTCCTTACCCAATTAAAGTCATAACTAAATAATTGATAAAATGTCAATTACCCAGGGTTAGGTCAAGCTAATACAACAAAAATGACAAGTCCACCTAAATTAAATTACTTATTCAGTATCATACCAATCAAACTACCAAATAACTACTTTGCAGAAGTAGACAAAATAGTAATAAAATTCATCTGGAGCAAAAAAGATCAAGAATAGCAAGGAAACTAATGAAAAAATATGCAAAGGAAAGTGGTCTAGCTCTATCAGATCTAAAACTATAGTATAAAGCAGCAGTCATCAAAACTGCCTGATACTGATGCAGAAATAGAGTAATGCGTCAGTGGATTAGAATAGGTTCAAAAGAAACCGCAGTAAATGATTACAGCAATCTACTGTTTGACAAAGTCAAAGACAACAGCTTCTGTGATAAGAACACCCTATTTGACAAAAATTGCTGGGAAAATTGGAAAATACTATGGCAACAACTAGGCACAGACCCCATCTCACACTCAATACCAAAATAAGGCCAAAATGGATACAGGATGTAGAAATAGAGGAAGACATCATAGATAAATTAATAGAACAAGAAATACTCTATCAGATCTATGGAAAGGAGAGCAATTTATGACCAAACAAGAAGTAGAGTAGATTATAAACTGAAAAATGAATGATTTCTACTATATCAAATTAAAAAGTTTTTGCACTAATAAAATTAATTCTACCAAAATCAGATTGAAAACTGGGAAACAATCTTTACAACTAGGAGTCCTGACAAATGTGTCATTTCTAAAATATTTAGAGAATTGCATCAAATTTATAAGGTCACAAGTCATTCCTCAATTGATAAATGGTCAAAGGATAAGAATAGACAGTTTTCAAATGAAGAAATTAAAGCTATATACAATTATATGGAAAATGTTCCAAATCATTATTGATTAATGTAATGAAAAATTAAAACAACCATGAGGTATTACCTCACACCTATCAGATTGAGCAAAATGAGAAAAAAGGGAATATGAGTAGTGTTGGAGAGGTTATGGTAAGATTGGGACATTGATGCATTGCTGGTGGAGTTGTGAATGGATCCAACCATTCTGGAGAGCAATATGGAACTATGTCCAAAGAGCAATAAAATTGTTCATTCCTTTTGACCCAGCAATTCTAATTCTAGTTCTATGTCCAGAAGAAATTATAAAAAATGGGGAAAGTCTCACATATTCCAAAATATACATAACAACTCTTTTCATAGTGGCAAAGAATTGGAAATTGAGGGGATGACCATCATTTGAGGAGTGGCTAAACAAGTTACAGTACATGAATACTATGGGATATTTTTTCTATAAGAAACCATAAATGGTAAGACTCTAGAGAAGTATGGGATGAGTTACAGGATCTGATAATGAGTGAAGGAAGCAGAACCAAGAGAACAGAACAATGTACCCAGTAACAACAACATTATGTGAGGTTCAACCTTGATGGAAGCAACTCCCCTCAGCAGTTCAGAGAGCTAGGACAATCATATTAACCCAGCTATGGACAATGTTATCCCCTTCCAGAGGAAGAAAAACAAAGCAAAACAATCCTTCAGGATCTGATGAACACCATATAAAAATTATATCCTATGCATCTCTTTCCCATAATCCTAATGCCTCATACCAAAAAATGATAATCTGTAAATATGTGTAGCAAAAATATGGATGTACAATGCTAACCTGACTGTCACTGAGGGGAGGGAGGTGGGAAGGGAGGATGGAAGGAAATTTTTAACTTAAAAATATACATGTGCATATGGATGAAAAAATAAATTAATTAATTAAGAATTTTGGAACATTTTTGATGTTTTATTTTGGTTTTGTTTGTTTAGGACTAAAGTCTAGTACAATGACCTGTGCTTGTTTAGTTGATGCAGATCAAACCTAAATTCTTTGAGTTTTTCCATTCCAAACACATGGAAGAGAGATTTGACTTATTTTTCTTGTCCTTAAAAAAAAGAACTAGAAACAATGACTTGAAATCATGGAAAGGCAAATTTTAGCTTCATATAAAGACACATTTCATCATGATTATTGGTATCCCAAATTGAAAGGGGATCTCTTGAAAGATGCTAATCTCAGCATCACTGAATGCATTCATGTAGATCCTGAATTATTATTTTTTGAACAGGATATAGAGGGGGAAAAAGAGAAGAAAGTTCAAGTCTCCCAGTCACTCTAAAATTTTTTTCACTTAAAACAATAACAATAGAGACAGATAAAGGGCCAGATCTAGCTGTCAAGAAATCTGTGTATAATTCCTGTCTCTGACTTATACTGACTTTGTAACCCTTGGCAAAGCATTTAATCTTTCAGTGTGATATTCTGGGACCATGAATGGTAGAAGTGCATGATTGATACTAATGCAGAGACTTTTCTTCACCAGTTGTTCACAAAAAATATCATAGCTTCTTTTATCTCCATGTGTAGTAGGGAGAAGGAAAATATAACCAAATTAAAAGAGAATAATATTGAAAATATACTTATTAGTAATTCTTGTAAATGGTTACGGAACTAACAGTCCTCTTTTCTTTTTTTAGTATTTTTTTTATTTTAAATTTTCTTTAATTTATTTGCACATTACTAAAATATTCTTGTTGTAAGAGTAAACATAGAGGCAGCTAGGTGGCACAGTGGATAGAGCACCAGCCCTGGAGTCAGGAGTACCTGAGTTCAAATCCGACCTCAGTCACTTAATAATTGCCTAGTTGTGTGGCCTTGGGCAAGCCACTTAACCCCATAGCCTTGCAAAAAAACAAAACAAACTGAAGAAAAAAGAGTAAACATAATACCCCTCCACCTACAAAAATATAAAACCCAACTCACCCCTCTTCCTCTGACTATAAGGAAGCTCCCTGCTCTATGAGGGCTCCAGGCTGCAACCAAGGTCTGACTATGGATAAAGCCCCAGAGTCCTGTCCCCGGGACAGAGGACACACCTGGACAGTCTCCCCCCACCCCCTTACCTTCCATGGGCTGAGTGCTCAGGGAGCAGCTGCCAGGTAGCTCCATCATGGGTAGCTTCACAGCCCTGCTTCTGTTTCCTGGGATCTGGGCTGCGCTGAGGCTCACAGACACACTGAGGAGGGCCATGCTGGTCTGGGCTTCATGCTCACTCTGGCAGGGGTCTCCCTGCTGATCTTCCAAGTTGTGCTTGGTGCTCCCTGGGGTGGCAGGTCAGGATACTGCTTTTGCTTCCAGAAATCAGGGCTCCCAGGGACCCAGGAGCCCTGGGACTGTTCCCAGAAGGCTGAAGCACCTTCCCTCCAGCATGCTGTTGCCCCCTCCAACTCCATGGAACAGAACCTTCCCACTATTTTCCAGGTTACCTTGTGCTGGAGAGTTGCCTCACTGGATCATTATACAGGTTCTCTCTCTCAAAACTTTAGAGTCACAATTTTAAGATTTTTTTGAAATATTTTGGAGAGAGCTCCTAAGAAAGGCTGTTCTGCCACCATCTTGGCTCCACCCCCAGCAATCCTCTTTCCATATTTTTCAGTAGTATCTTTTGTGCTTTCTTCTAAAAATATCTCCCAGTAAAGTGTTAAATACTTAACTAAGGTCAATGTGTTATTGCTGTAAAAAAGAAATTATTTGTATCACATTTCTGGACAAGATTATATTTCTAAGATTACTTTCAATTCAAAATTATGTGATTTTTTTCTTATATATAAGAAGATCACATCCTTTATCAGTCATACTGAGACTGCCAATCAGATTGGGATTTAGAGTGTATAATTTTGACAATCATGTGAAATAATCAGGCCAAAGGGAATATGCACAGTACACTAATAATAATTAATTATGCAAATATTCTTGATGGCATCTATAATTAATTGGTTATTTCCCTCTCAAAATCATGATAATATTGGATGCATAAGTTTTTCCTGGTTAAATTTACTGAAATTCCATACATTAAAAACTAGTGAAGGAATTTAATTCACACTAGAATGATATAGCTATTTGGTTAAGTGTTTATGCTACCATGTTAGCATTATAGCTCATCTTAATGAATGATAAAAAATAATACAAATTATATTCAATTATTCTACACAGCTGAATTTGAGAGCACCATATATTAATGGTACCAGAATATAGTGATTTATGTCTAGACCCCTTGAAAGACTCTAAGTTCAATAGACAATGAATATTGTCATCATCAAAGCATTTCTGTTAATTCAAAATATGTCATAGAAACATCTATATATAAATACAAATGCAATATTATATATAAAATACATTTACATGTATATATATTTCCATATAATTGCATATTATAATATATGAATTATTTTATATTACATTATAATATAAAAAGAAATCTTATGTAATATATAGGTATTATTTGTACAGACATGCATGTTTCCATAGATAGAATACATTCCTTTGAAATGTTCTAGAAATTCGGAAATCATCTGACAGTTGTCAAATTATTTACTATTTACTATTTATCATATTACAAAGTGGCCTAGATTTTTAACCAGAGTCTGAACTGAAAGATGCTACTGAATTTTGCTGCCCTGATAACATCAGGTCAAATTGACACAGAAATGCCCAGGTTGCAGTTTGGGCTTCTGTACCACCATAGCCAGACAGGGAACCTTGTCACAGCTCCAGGGCAGAGGGGAGGACCTCTGTGGTGTTCCACATATCAAACCACAGGCAAGAAAGCTGTCAGATCCTCTCATAAGACCTTGGAGGAATTAACATCCCCGTGTGGTATCCCCAAAAAGCCCCAAAGCCTTGGAAGTAAGGTAAAACAGTCATAGGCTGAGGAAGTGAGTAAAGAAAAGGAAAAGATTCTGAACATAGAAAATTACTTCGGTGCCATGGAAGATTCAGAAGATGACAAAATTAAAGCTTCTGTACCCAAAACCTCCAAGAAAAAATAGAAAATGGCTTCAGGATATGGATGTGCTCAAAAAAAAGATTTTGAAAGGCATATAAGGGAGGTAGAGGGAAAATCGGGAGGAGAAATGAGAGTGATGCAGATAAATCATGAAAACCAAATCAGCAGCTTGGTTAAAGAAATATAAAAAAAAATACTGAAGGCCAAGTGGAAAAAACAACACAAAAGGCAAATAAGGACAAGAATGCCTTAAAAAGCAGGATTGGCCAGCTGGGAAAGGAGATAAAAATGCTCTCTGAAGAAAATAACTTCTTCAAATGCAGACTGGAACTAAAGGAAGTGAAAGATTTTGAAAGAAATCAGGAAGAAATAAAACTATTCCAACTATTCCCCCACAAAAAAAATTAGAAGAAAATATGAAATATCTCATTGGAAAAGAAAATGACTTCAAAAGCAGATGCATGAGAAAAAATTTAAAAATCATTGGGCTACCTGAAAGTCATGATCAGGAGAAGAGCCTAGACTTCATTTTTCAAGAAATAATACAGAAAAATTGCCCTGGGATCCTAGAAGCAGAGGGTAAAATAGAAATTGAGGGAATTCACTGATCACCCCATGATAGAGATCCAAAAGAAAGACTTACTGGAATATTATAGCCAAATTCCAAAATTCCCAAGTCAAAGAGAAAATACTAAAAGCTACTGGAAGCAAATAATTCAACTACCACAGCTCTATAGTCAGGATTACTCAGGATTCATCTATATTAAGAACTCATAGGACTTGCAATATATTCTGGAAGGCAAAAGATTTTGGTTTACAACCAAGAATCAACTACCCAGCAAAACTAAACATCCTATTTCAGGGGAAAATGTTCAGTTTCAATAAAACAGGGGACTTCCAAACTTTCCTATTGAAACACCAGAGCTGAACATAAAGTTTAGTCTCCAAGTACAGGATTCAAGGGAACCATAGAGGGGGTGGACAAGAAGGATTAATTATGAGAAATTTAATGATGTTGAACTATTTGGATTCCTGCATGAGAAGAAGAATATTGAAAACTTATATGAACTTTCTCATTTATAAGAGCAGTTAGAAAGAGCATATATAGATAAGGCACAGGAGGGACATGAATATAATGGTATAATATAGTAAAAATATGGAGTCAATGGGTGATAAAGGAAAATACTGGAAGGAAGAGAAAGGAGAGGAAGAAAGGGCTAAGATATTTCACATAAGAATCAAGAAGCTTTTTCAATGGAATGGAATGAAATGGGAGAAGGTGAGGGGGATTGAGTCTTCATTCTCATCAGAAATGACTCAGAAAGGAATCAACATATACACTTACTAGGGTATAGAAATCTATCTTACCCTAGATAAAAATGAGAAGAAAGGGGTTGGGGAGAGGAAAGGGGGGAGATGGTGACAGAAGAGAGGGAAGATCCTGGGAGAGGGTACTCAGATAAAGCACACTTTTTTAACAGGGAGAGGGTGAAAAGAGAGAGAGAGAGAACAGAATAAATGAGAGTGGGGAGGAATAGAATGGAGGGAAATACAACTAGTAATAGCAACTGTGGGAAAAATATTGAAGCAACTTCTTTGGTGGACTTATGATAAAGAAGGCAACTAATCCCAGAGACGGAGCCATTGGAATCTGGACATAGACTGAAGTACGTTTTTTCCTCTTTCACTATTCTTGAGGCTTCTTATATTCTTTGGGGTTAGGGGGTTATGTTTATTCTCATAAGATTATTATAATAATATAAAATAAATAAACAAAAAAATATAAATAAATAAATATCATTAAAAAAGAAACCATAATTGTTTGGACTCTAGAGAAGCATGGAATGACTTATGGGATCTGATACTGAGCAAAGGGAGTAGAATCAAGAGAACAATGTACACATCAACAACAGTATGAAATAAACAGTATTGATGAATGCAACTCCTCTTGAGAATCCGGAGAGTTAAGACAACTGTTTTAGAGTGTCCCATTTCATTCCATTGTCCCCAACAGAGGAAGAGAAACAAAACAATGCAAAGTTTATAGGAAAAAAACACCCCTCCTGAATCTGATGAACACTTTATAAAAAGCATCTCTTTCCTTTAATCCTAATTTCTCATGCTAAAAATTATTAATTTGTAAATATGTTTAACAAAACATGTTTGTAAAAGGGTAACTTTACTTTTCCCCATTGAAAGGAGTGGGGCAGGAAGGAAGAGTGGAAGAAAATTTTGTAACTTAGAAATATGTATATACAAATGGATGAAAGATTAAAAAAAGAAATTAAAAAATGCATCAAACAAGTAAGTTTTTAAAAATTATATTTAAAAGGTGACATAATTCTCCCAATTAATAAATAAAATTTTAATGTATGCATTTTTTCAGTAGAAACCAAAACTTCAAAGCAGTTCTAATTTGAACATTTTATAATTAAATGTTAAATAAAAACCTTAGAAAAAAGAGACTAATACATGTGTGTAGTAAAAAAGAAAAATGATGTTTAAATCAGTGATAGGAAAACAAAATATATAACTATTTTGAAGGTCACCTCAAAGAATGAAAAAATAAATCTCAAAAGCATTTTGCTTCTTTTCTAACTATATAGAAATGTTCAAAGTAGGAGAGGGTAAACCTATTTCCTTGTAGAGAAGTTCTTATATGAAAGCAAGATGCCTAAAGGAGAAATAAAATGTTCGTACAACTTTTCTTAGCACAGAATTTGTGCAAAACACCTCACAAATATCATTTCTCTATTATTATGTTGTCTTGTAATGGCTAAATTTTATCATTCAATTTCTCCTTTATCCTAAGGTCTGTGTATAAGTAAAATTCTAAGAGTTGCTTTTTTCAGAAAACCAAGTTTTTCTCTGCCTCAAAGAAAATTCAGAATCTAAATGGAGCAAATTTGGCAGAGGATTCTCCAATAGCAAGTTTGAGCAAGCAAAGAAAGAGGCACTGGTATACCAGAGTAAGGCAGGCGATTTGACTTCTAGATTTGAGAATTTATTTTTTCAGTGTGATTCATGATTGTCACTGATAACATATAGTCTAAAAGGTTATTTTCATGCATTTAGTTAGTGTCTTGTATAACTTTAATAGGGTGTCCCAATAGTCTTAGAGTAGTTTTAAAATATTTAAGTTCCTCGCCCCCCCCCCCTCACAGGGAGGAAGTCAGGCTGTACTTGCTGGAAGTGGGCTCTGGGATACCAGCCTGCCCCCAAGAAGTTGCACTTTTCAGTCTAGCAAGCCACATTTCTTACTACTGTACAGTCCCTGTGGTGGCAAAGACCAAAACAAACTGGACTTTGCCCTCAAGAAGTTGGATGGAAGCAGTTCGCTGCCTAGTTGCCCACAGCCCTGGGGTAGATAAAAGCCTGACCCTGGTCTCTGCAGGTTTCCTGAGGGTCCCAAATGTCTCCATATACTTCCATTGGACCTATAGAACTATTCCGAATCAATTACAGTTCAGACAGTTATTTTCAGCCAAGCAACAAATCTTTGTGAGCACAGAGGGAAGCCAGCCCAGAGCACATGAGGAATTATATCTTCTCCCTTCCTGATCCTGAAATCCCTTCAGTCTGAAATCTGGAACAAATCAAGTATTCTTTCCATCCCAGACTCATTAGAGATCTGAAATAGATGTTCACGAATCTGCTTCAGTCTGGTAAGTTCTTCTCCTCCTTCTCCATTCCCTTTCTCTTTCTCCTCCTCTTTCTCCTTCCTTCTCCTTCTCCTTCTGCTTCTCCTCCTCCTCCTCCTCCTCCTCCTCCTCCTATCTTCGTCTTCATCTTCTTCTTCTTCTCTTGACTAAATGAATTGGATTTGAATGAGGGGGGCCTGTGCTAAGTCACCAGCTTCACTTTCTCCTCTAGAGTCATTTGGTCCAGTGGCCAAATATGAATCAGAATGACTAGAGAGGAGCCTGACTAAGAGGTAATCAGTGTTGAGTGTCTTGCCCAATGTCACACAGTTAATGGGCATCATATATCTGAGGCTACATTTGTGCTGGGGTCCTCCTAACTGCAGGAACTGTGATCTGTCCATTGTGTCACTTAACTGACTACTAATTATATCCATTTTGCAGATAAAAAAGTTAAGTGACACACTCCTAAGTGTATGAAAATCAGAAACCAGCATTCTTCACATAAGAATAAAATGTCACCTAAGCTACCAAATCTGAAGAAGAATTCTATTCATGTTTCTGGAGAAATTAACATCTAAGATCTGATAAACTTGTTGATGGTGCTTTCTTAACAGAACAGTGCCCTGTTTCTGTGTATGTCATGACAACACCTAGAAAGGGCACAAGATTTTAATAGTTTGCTTAGACTCCAGACCCGTCCTCCAGGAAGTTGGATATGTTTGTGCACGTGTGTGTGTGTGCACACGTGCACAAGTGTGTGTGTGGGTCTGTCTGTCTGTGTCCATGTCTATGTATCTGTGTGTGCGCGTGTGTGTCTTTATTTCTGATCCTGAATAAAACTTTTGTTTCCTACTACTTTTAGGCCCTTACTCGAGAAATCAAAGAGAGAAATGCAAATATTTGTATTTTGTACTTTTAGAATATATAGAAAGATAATTAGAATAGTTCTTTTTGTGGTGGCTAAAATAAAAAAAAATTATGTACTATTATTTATCTGTATTGCTATAAGTACAAAAATGATACCCTGTATAAGGTAGGTGTGCGTTTTGTTGTTGTTGCTGCTGAAGAAATAGATTTAAAAAGTCCAAATAGAGAAATACTATGTGGATATGAATATTACATGATTGAAAGTTTCCATAAGTAACACCATGAAGAAAGATGAGGTAAAGAGTTTAAATATTTAGCTGGAATACAAAACCATTGTAACAGTAGCTCTTAAATTTGATATGTTTTCTAGTGAACATTCTGCCTTTTTCTAAACATATGATTTGATTTGTAAATAGCTTTAAAAACTTAAAACATATTATCCTTATTATTTAACAATTAATGTCAATAGATATAGGAAAATCTCTCCCAGATTTTGGCAAATCTTAGTATTACTAAAAAACAATAATAAATTTATGTATGCTTATCTTGATGAGAGTCAATCTTATTTGAATATAGATAAGTGTTCTAGATATCACCACTAACAGACTTACAAATTATTCTTCTGATAATTCTATCAGCATATTCCATTACCATTTTTGGAATAAGATTTTTACTTTTTTCCCTCAATTGCTTTTTAGATTTTCTCTAGTTTGCACAGAATCAAATTGTTTACTGAATAATAGATCACATTTCCCCACAGGAAGCCATCCACACAGGATTTCATTTTTAAATTGATCTTTGTCTCTCCAAACCAATCCTTGCCTTGTTGTTTTTATATGGAACTCCATCTTCCATCACTTCACTTTTGCATTCTTTTCCATACCTGGAAAGCATTAATTCCTTCCCTTAGCTATTGGAATTCCATATTGACTTGAAAATTCTTCGCAAGTATTATCTTTTTTCATTATCTGTCAGTTGTTAGGGTAATCTCTTTAAATATTTACTCTGTGAGTATAGGCACATGTTTCTAAATGTGTATATGAGCATACACATACATGTATATATTATATATATTACATATATAATATTTATATGCAACTAATTGAGGGGTGTGCATCTATAGATTAATGTCCCCTCTGCACATATATTATTCATTCATGTGGACATATGTGCATGATATGAACATATATACATTAGTCTCTATAAATACCCAAATTGAAATCTGTAGAATGTAAACTTCTTTTATTTCTGAAGACATTTTTTTTGTCTCTGCGAACTCAGATCCTAGCAGTGTGAGGCACATGGAAAAATTTTTGATAAAACCTGTTTGAGTTATTGATTGATTTGCAATAGTTCCTTATATTAATTATTCATGAGAAAAGTAACTCATATTGTTTATTACCTTCATAACCACTACTAAGTGAAGAGATGGCTGTTCTTGAAGTCAGGTATATTTAGTTTCAGATTAACCTTTTATATATACTGACCATATACCCATTATCAAGTGATTTAACTTATTTCCAAGATATTATTTCTATATATGAATTATAGAAGAAATAGATTTTTAAAACATAAAATAAATAAGTAGATAGACAGACAGATAGTTTCCACATTGCACCCCACTAGGGAAATGCATCCCCACTAATCAGGTTAAAAAAGATTTCCTGCCTTATGATTATAAAAATTGGAGAGTTTGCTATTATGAAAATTAAGATTAGCTCTGACATATCATCCTAAATCCTTTTCCAGGGCAGATTAAGATCTAGTCATGACAAAAATAAGTTTCCTCAAAACCTACATCTTTAATTTATCAAAATTATTATTAATTTATCAAAAAATATCAACTGAAAATTACTTCAAATAATTAACAAATATATATATATACATATATATATATAATAAATCCATGGATATAATCAGAATATCTACATATTACTAAAAAAAAACTCAGCAATAAGAGATAGGAAAAGAAATGTCATTTAAAATATCTGTAGACAGCATGAAATACTTGTGAATCTACCTTCTAAGACAAATCCAGAAACTATAGGAACACAGTTAAAAAACACTTTTCCCACAAATAGAGTCAGACCTAAATAATTGGGGAAAAGTGAATTTCTCATAAGTAGGTTGAGCCAATATAATAAAAAATAACAATTCTACTTAAATTATTTATTCAGTGCTTTACCAAACTACCAAAAGTTATTTTATAGTGCTAGAAAAACAGTAACAAAATTGATCTGGAAGAACAAAAGGTCAAGAATATCAAGGGAATTAATGAAAAATGTGAAGGAAGATGATTTAGTCATACCAGATCTAAAGCTGTAGTATAAAGTCACAATTTTCATAACTGTCTAGTACTGGCTAAGAAATAGAGAACTGAATAAGTGGAATAGATTGGGTACAAAATAAACAGTAGTTATTGATTATGACAATCTTGCTTCTGGGATAAAAGTTCACTATTTGACAAAAACTTAAGCATAGTTTGGCAGAAATTAGGCATAGATTTACATCTCACACCCTATACAAAGATAAGTTTGAAATGGGTACAGAATTTATACATAAAAGGTGTTACATTAAACGAATTAAGAGAGCAACATTATAGATTATCTTTTAGATCTATGGAAAGGTGGATTCATGACCAAACTGGAGATAGAGAACATTATGAAATGCAAAATGGATAATTGTGATTACATTAAAATTAAAATCTGTGTGCAACTAAAACCATTGTAATCAAGATGGAAGGAAGGAACTGGAAGGAATATAGAAATATAGAAATAATATAGAAATATATATAGAATAATATAGAAATAAATAAATAAATAATCATATAAATAAATAAATAAATTTTCGCAGCTAGTTTTCTGATAAAGGACTCATTTCTAATATACACATATATATATATGTGTGTGTGTGTGTGTGTGTGTGTGTGTGTGTGTGTGTGTATCATTTTTAAATGATCCATGAAAAATGGCCAAACGTTATGAGCAGGTGATTTTCTGATTTAAAAATCAAAACTATATTTTATATGAAAAAATGCCCCAAGTTGTTATTGATTAGAGAAATGTAAATTGAAAAACTCTGAGGTACCTCCTCATACCTATCAGATTTACTAAGATGACGAAAAGAAAAGAAAGGAAAGGAAAGGAAAGGAAAGGAAAGAGAAGGAAAGGAAAGGAAAGGGAAGGAAAGGAAAGGAAAGGAAAGGGAAGGAAAGGGAAGGGAAGGGAAGGGGAAGGGAAGGGAAGGGAAGGGAAGGGAAGGGAAGGGAAGGGAAGGGAAGGGAAGGGAAGGGAAGGGAAGGGAAGGGAAGGGAAGGGAAGGGAAGGGAAGGGAAGGGAAGGGAAGGGAAGGGAAGGGAAGGGAAGGGAAGGGAAGGGAAGGGAAGGGAAGGAAAGGAAAAGAAAAGAAAAGAAAAGAAAAGAAAAGAAAAGAAAAGAAAAGAAAAGAAAAGAAAATGATCAATTTTGGAAAGGCTGTGGAAAAACTGGGACACTAATACATTATTGTTGGAGTTGCGAATTGATCCAACTATTCTGGAGAATAATTTGAAACTATGCCCGAAGGACATTCAAATTCTGGTATACCTTATGATGTAGGATTATCTCTACAGATTTGTATTCCAAAGTTATGATTGAACCAGGAAAAGTTCTACATGTACAAAAATATTTATAGCTCTTTTTTTAACATGACAAAGAATTTGAAATTGAGATGTCCATCAATTGGGAAATGGTTGAACTAATTGTGGTATAAGAATGTTATGTAGTCTTATTTTTCTGTACAAAATTTTGATCAGGTCTTTCAAAAATCCTGTAAAGACTTGTATGGACTGATGCTTAGTTAAGTAAGCAGAACCACAAGAACATTATATATGCATTCATAGAACATTATGAGATGATCAATTATGATCTGCACAACTCCTCAGCAGTTTATTGATCATGAAGTTTGGAGAGATCTGTTGAGGATGATGCTTTCAACATCCAGACAGGGAAAAACACACACTCACACACACACACACACACACACACACACACACACACACAGAAAACAACAACAGCATCAGCTATGGATTCCAAATGCAGATGAAAGCATAATATGACCACTTTTTTCTTGCAAGGCAGTGGGGTTAAATGATTTGCCCAAGGTTACACAGAGAGGTAATTATTAACTGTCTGAGGTCAGATTTGAAATTGGGTCCTATTGACTCCAGGGGCAGTGCTCTATCCATTGTGCCACCTAGCTGCCCCAATATGTCCAATTTTTAAAACTTCTTTTTTGGTTTTTCTTTTTTTCTCATGGCTTCCCCCCCCCCATTCTATTTCTTCTTTCACAACTTGAATAATGTTCAAATATTGTTAAGCAAGATTTTTCTATATACAACATATATCAGATTTTTTTGTCCTTGGGGAGGGCTTATCAAGAGGTAGCATAGAGTACAAACATAAAGCTCAAAAGATTGTGAAAGGATGAATGTTGAAATTTATCTTTATTTGTAATTGGAAATTAAATAAATAAACCATGAGGAAAAAATGAGAAATCTTGAGGGGACCAATAATTTTAAGGTGTTTATTTTCCTATATTGGAAGATAATAAGCATAATCCCTAAGAATTTAATCATTATTAGGACAATTAAAAATAATTGACATAGAGGGCAGGGGTAAGTTGATTATATTGAAATAATTCCCCACCTCCCCCCAAAAAAGTGAGTGAATGAAAAAAGAGGAATACACTGGGTGAAGAAAGAAGGAAATCTTAGGCTGAGGATTTTTTCTAACATAAAAGAGACATACAAATAATAACTTTTATAGTTACGATTTAGTTGACAGTACAGGGTGCTTCATAGTGTTTGGACTTTCCTTAAATTGTCTCAAATAGGGAATAATATAGACACTCATTCAAGTCTAGAAATGTATATGACCACACAGGAAGAAGAAGAAGAAGAAGAAGAAGAAGAAGAAGAAGAAGAAGAAGAAGAAGAAGAAGAAGAAGAAGAAGAAAAAGAAAAAGAAAAAGAAGAAGAAGAATGTTGAAGTAAATGTGAAAAACTGGGACATTAATGTACTCTTGGTGGAGTTATTCTGGAGAGCAATTTGGAGCTATGTATACCCTTTGTTCCAGCAACATCAGTACTAGGTCTGAATCCCAAAGAGATCATGGAAACAATAAGATCCAGCTTTTCTGTATAGACAAAGAATTGGAAATTAAGGGAATGCTCAAGAATTTGGTAAAGTTAACCACCAATGAGGAAGAAATTAAAGAGATAATTCAGAGCTATATTGCTGAATTGTATGCCAGAAAATTGGATAACTTGAGTCAAATGGATGAATATTTACAAAAATATAAACTTCTCAGATTAATAGGAAAGGAAATACATTACTTAACCCCATTTAAGAAAAAGAAATTGAAGAAACCATCAATAAACTCCCTAAGAAAAAGTCTCCAGGTCCAGATGGATTAACAAGTAAATTCTACCAAACATTTAAGGACCAATTAATTCCTATTCTTCATAAACTATTAAAAAATAGGAGAGGAAGGAGTTCTGCCAAATTCTTTTTATGACACCAGCATGGTGCTGATACCAAACCAGGAAGAACCAAAACAGACAAAAATTATAAACCAATCTCCCTAATGAATATTGATGCAAAAATCATAAATAAAATTTTAGCAAAGAGACTACAACAAGTTATTGCCAGGATAATATACCATGATCAGGTTGGATTTATATCAGGCAGGCAGGGATGGTTTACCACTGGGAAAACATTTTAACATAATTAATCGAGTCAATAGCAAAACCAACAGAAATCATATGATTATCTCAATAGATGCTGAAAAAGCCTTTGATAAAAAAATACAATATCCATTCCTATTAAAAATGTTAGAAGGTTTAGGAATAAATGGAGTTTTCCTTAAAATGATAAATAGTATCTATCTAAAACCATCAACAAATATTATATTTAATAAACTCAGACCATTTCTTATAAAATCAGAGGTGAAACAAGAATGCCCATTACCATCATTACTATTCAATATCATATTAGAAAAGCTAGCAGTTACAATAAGAGAAGAAAAAGAAATTGAAGGAATCAGAATTGTCAATGAGGAAGCAAAACTTTCACTCTTTGCAGATGATATGATGGTATACCTAGAGAGCATGAGAAAATCTAAAAACTCTTTGAATCAAAAAAAAAAAAACAACTCCTTGAATCAATTATCAAATTCAGCAAAGTATCAGTATATAAAATAAACCCACATTAATAATCAGCAATTCTATATATGAACAGCAACACCCAAGGTGAAGAGATATAAATTTAAATTCCATTTAAAATTACTGTAGACAACATTAAATACTTGGGAATCTACCTCCCAAGACAAACCCAGAAACTGCGTGAGCACAGTTATAAAGCATTCCTCACTCAAATAAAGTCAGATCTAAATGTTTGGAAAAATTTCAAATACTCCTGGTTAGGTAGAGTTAATATAATAAAATGACAATTCTACTGAAATTAAATTACTTAATCAGTGTCATACCAATCAAACTACCAAATAGCTACTTTACCAAGCTAGACAAAAAAGTAACAAAATTTATCTGGAACAACAAAAGCAAGGGAACTGATGACAAAACAAATGTAAGGAAAGGTGGTCCAACTCTACCAGATCGAAAACTATGCTATAAAGCAGCAGTCATCAAAACCTGCCTGGAAATGGTTAAGAAATTGAATAAAGGATCAGTGGATTAGGATAGGTTCAAAAAAACTGCAGTAAATGACTAGAGCAATCTACTATTTGAGAAACCCAAAGACATCGGTTTCTGGGGTAAGAAGTCCCTCTATGATAAAAAAAAATTGTTGTTAATACTGGAAAATACTATGGCAAAAATTAGGCAAAGATCCACTTCTCACACTCTATACCAAAAAAAAGCAAAAGTAGATACAGGATTTAGACATAAAGAATGATATCATAGAAATTAATAGGCCAAAAAAATACTCTATCTGATATATGGAAAAGGATAAATTTGTAACCAAACAATAATTAGAGCACACTACAAACTGCAAAATGAATGATTTTTATGATATTAAATTAAAAAGGTTTTTCACTAATAAACTCAATGCTGCCAAAATTAGACTGAAAGCAGAAAGATGGGAAACATTCTTCACAGTCAGGCATTCTGATACAGGTTTCATTTCTAAAATATATAGAGAATTGCATCAACTTTTTTAAGATCACAAGTTATTTCCCCAATTGATAAATGGTCAAAGGATATAAGAAGACAGTTTCAAATAAATTAAAGCTATATATAATCATATAAAAATTTTCCAAATCACTATTGATTAGAGAAATGAAAATTAAAACAACAATGAAATATCATCACACCTATTATATTAGCCAAGATGAAAAAAAAGTGAAAATGATCAATATTAGAGAGATTGTGGGAAGATTGGGACTTGATGCATTACTGGTGGAGTTGTGAATGGATCCAACCTTTCTGTAGAGCAATATTAAACTATGCCCAAAGAGCAATAAAACCGTTCATACCCTTTCACCCAGCAATTCCAATCCCAGGTCTATAATCAGAATAAATTATTTAAAAAATGGGAAAAATCCGATCCAAAACATTCATAGCAGCACCTTTTGTAGTGGTAAACAATTGGAAATTGAGGGGATGCCCATCAACTAGGGTATGGTTATACAGGTTATGGTACCTGAGTATTATGGAATATTATTGTTCTTTAAGAAATCATAAAGGGTCAGACTCTAGAGCAGCATGGAATGACTGATGCTGAGTGAAGAGAGTAAAACCATGAAAACAATGTACACATTAGCAACAACACTATCAGATGAACAACTTTGATGGAAGCAGCTCAATCTCAGCAGTCCAGAGATTGAGCTATATTAGACTGGTTATGGCCCAGACGAAGAAAGACCAAACAAAACAAAACACAGAAAAAAAACATTCTGAATCTGATGAATACTTTATAAAAATTAGCTCTTATGTATCTCTTTCCCTTAATTCTAATTCTTCATGCCAAAAATTACTAATTTGTAAATATTTTTCATAGAAAAAAAAAATGCTAACCTGATTGTTCCCTGCTGAGGGGAGGAGGATGGGAAGGGAGAATGGAGGGAACTTTTGTAACTTGGAAATATGCATGTGCATATGGATGAAAATATATAAATAAATGAATTTTAAAAGTATTGGGTAAAGGCTGAACAAATTGTAATATATTACTATGATGGGGTGTCATAGTTCTATCAGAAAACATGAATGGTCAGAATTTAGAAAAGCCTAGAAAGACTTGTACGAACTGATGCCGGGGGCGGCTGAGGTGGCATAGTGGATAAAGCACCGGCCTTGGAGTCAGGAGTACCTGGGTTCAAATCTGGTCTCAGACACTTAATAATTACCTAGCTGTGTGGCCTTGGGCAAGCCACTTAACCCCATTTGCCTTGCAAAAACCTAAAAAAAAAGAACCGATGCTGAGTGAAGTGAGCAGAATGAGAACATTGTACACATTAACAGCAACATTGCATGATGATCAGCTATGACGGATGACTCTTCTCATCAGTAGAATGAACAAACACTCATCTAAAGTACTTGGAATGGAAAACATCATGCACATTCAGAAAAAGAACAAAGGAATCTGAATGCTTACCAAACAAAAGTATTTTCAAATTTTAAATTCTATTTCATGATTTATTTTTTCTCTCATATTTTCCCTTTTATTCTGATCTTTCATTTACAATATGACTAACAGAGAAATATGTTTAACATGGGTATACATAGGTATATAGGTAACATTATTCAATGTCAAGGGAAGTGGAAAGGGAAGGGAATAGATGGAAGGATAATAATGTGAAACTCAAAACCTTACAAAAGAATCAATGTTGAAAATATCTTTTCATGTAATTGGAAAAATGAATTAATTAGTTTATTAAAATTTGAAAAAATTGAAGGAAAAAATAAATATATATTGATGTAATATTCTAGACAATGGAGAGTAAAAAATTGTGGGACTCAATAGACAAATAATTGAAAAACTTCAAAACAAATAGTTTGGAAAGAACTCCCTTTGGAAAGAAACTGTTGGGAAGACTAGAAATGAGTCAGTCAGAAAATAGTTTTAGATTAATACCTTATTCCATAGTCCAAAAGGATTTTTTAATGGAAAAGTGACATGAATAGTAAAGATTATATCATGGAAAAAAGAAAGTAAGCTATTCATCTTACTTTCATAGTTAAAAGTAGGAGATTTATTCTTTCCCATCCCAGGATAGAAGTGATCACAAGGGATGAAGCAGGTAACTTTGATAACATAAAATTGTAATGTTTTTTCACTAACAAAAGTATAGCATTTAGTATAATAATGGAAATAATTGATTAGTAAAAGAATGTTTTTTAATCAAATTCTCAAGGTTTTATATCCAAAATTTATAGAAAACTGCCAAAAACATATGACTAAAAGTCATTCCCTAATTGATATTTTCTTAAGGAATATGAACAAGCACTTTTTTAAAAGAATTGTAATCTATTAACCACCCTATGAGAGACCATTTCAAATAACTAACAAGAGGAATGCAAATAAAAACAACAATGAAATTTTACTTCACATTTAGTAAACTGGCAGGCAAAACAAAACTAGGAGTAGTCAATGTTGTTGAATTTTATGGAGTTGTGAATTTGTATGTGTATTTTGGGAAATGATTTAATTTATGAAAATTAAGTGATTTATCTCTACCTTTTGAAACAGATCATATACTATATGTCCATAAATGACTAAAGAGGTCATTGATTTTTAAAAAGGACTCCAGGGCAGCTAGGTGGCATAGTGGATAAAGCACCTGCCTTGGAGTCAGGAGTAACTGGGTTCAAATACGGTCTCAGATACTTAATAATTATCTAGCTGTGGGGCCTTTGGGCAAGCCACTTAACCCCATTTGCCCTGCAAAAAGTGAAAATAAAAAAAAAATAAAAAAGGACTCCAATTACATAAAATATTAATGACTATATTTTTGGTGATAAAGAACCAAAAACAAATATTTGTGAACACTGGGAAATGGTTTAAACAACTGTAGTATCTGAACATTACATAATGTTATTATATTATAATAAAGAATACCAAAAAGAATGGAAAGGCTTCCATGAACTGATGCAAAGTAAGCACAGTCAAGAAAACAATATGTATATGATTACTGCAATTAAAGGGAATAAACAATTACCACAAAACATATAAAATGACTTGCAAAAATTTAACCTTAAATATGACATGTAAGAATTCATCTTCTATCCCTTTTCAGAAATGTGGCATGTATGGGGATGGAATATTCCATATGTTTTCATAGTTTCTCAAACTAACTTTGCTGAATTTTCTCTTCTTCCTTTAATTTTTCTCTAAAACAAATATTTTCAAATTATATGGGGTAGATCTTTGGGAGGTGATTGGCCAACTTCTACACCAAATTACAAAATAATTGATAGTATAAAAACTTCTGAGAAAGGGACAAGGGACAAGGAAATTTAGCCCATGTAAAATCATGAGATATAAATTGCATTTTATTTAGGAAAAGGGAATAACTCTCTCTCTCTCTCTCTCTCTCTCTCTCTCTCTCTCTCTCTCTCTCACACACACACACACACACAGACATATCTATCTATCTATCTATCTATATATGTATATATAAACATATATGCCACTGACGATGTTTGTCCCCTTATTAAAAGGCCATTTTATCAAGAAATTGATGCCATGACAAGCATGTGAAGTAGATTTGAGTGCTAAGTAACTAGCCTTATATTCTCCCCCAGAGCTATTTAGGTTCAATGGTCAGCTGTGGATCAGTAGTGCTGGAGAGAGTCCTGGATGTGAAGCAATTAGGGTTAAATGATTTACCCAAGGTCACACAGCTAGAAAAATCTCAGGCTGTACTTGAACTCAGGTACTCCTGACTTCAGGGCTCAAGTTCCATCCTCTGTGTCATCTTTTATATTTCCTGTTTGAATCATCTCTTTTTTTCTGATTGATATTTTATTTTTCAAACTATGTGTTAGGAACATGCTTTGTTATTCATATGCATACACATATATATATATATATATATATATATATATTTACATAATTTCTTTCCACTCTCCTTTCCCATTCTTCTCCCCTCAGCAGTGAACAGTCTAGTGAATACTGTACATGTATATTTGTGTTTAGAAGTTTACATTATAGTCACTTTCTATATGAGGAATTAGGACTAAGGGAAAAGAAAGAAAAGCATGAGAGAAGAAGGAAAAATATGAGAGAAAATTTTTAAAACAGTGTTCATTCAAATTATGTAGAGATTTGGGGGGGGATTGTTTTGTTTTGTTTTGTTTTCCTTTATCTGAATGTGTATAGCATTGTCCAACATTGTCCTAGCTCTCTGAATAGCTGAGAGGTTCTACATCCATCAAGGTTGATCAACTCACAATTTTATTGTTAATGTGTACAATGTTCTTTTGGTTCTGTTCCATTTGCTCAACATCAGTTCCTATAATACTCTCCATGCTTCTCTAGAGTCTGATCATTCATGGTTTCTTATAGATGAATAGTATTCCATACCTTTAACCTGTGGGAAGAATTCATTCCATTCACATTTATGGTTATTATTGCTAAATCTTTATGTCCTTCCATAATATCTTTCCCCATTTGTAATTTTTTCTTACCTCTTATTTCTCCTCATCAATGTTTTGCTCCTATTCCCTTTTAATTTTTCTTTTAAATTTTAACTTTAGTTTACTTTCACCTATACCCTCACCTGCCTCTTTATTTGTCCCTTCTTCCTTTTCTTTCCCTTCCCTCCCCTCTTCACTCCCTACTTCTCTGTAGGATAGAATAGATTTTTGGATCCAATTGGGAATGTATGTTTTTCCCTCTCTGGGCCAAATCTATTGAGTAAGATTTATTCATTGCTCATACTCTCCTTTCTTTTCCTCTATTGCAATAGGTCTTTTTGCCTCTTTATCTGGTATTATTTACCACTAATGCATAGCCTTTTCCTAGTAGAGTCCTTCTTTTAATGTTTTTATTGTTTTAACCCTACGTTATTTAACCTTACCATATTTCCCCATGTATAAGACACACCTTAATTTTAAGGCCCAATATTAAAAATGTATTACTTAAAGTTATTGAACTCAAGTTTTATTCATCATAATATTCATACAACTCCTCATCACTGTCAAAACTTCCATGCATTAGCTTGGCCTCATCTGTCTTTGGTGGAGAATCTCTGTCTTAGGAGAAGCTCTGACTGTTCTCCTGCTTGTGCTGTGGTCTGGGGGTGGTGATCACAAGCACTCCCTGGGCAAGTCTGGTGCATGGACACATGCTTAGTCCATTCCATTTTGTCAGCCTGAAGCACCAATTGTGTCCTCCTTTGAAATCAGTAACTTCTTTTCCATCAGCAATTGTTGCCACCTGCTGAGCTATCTTTGTGAACTCAGGAATTCCAATTGCCCTTTGCTCTTCCATCCATCTCTTCAATTCCTGCTTTAAAAAAAAAAACATCTACAGCTACAGTATAAGATGCTCCCCAAAGTCTTAAAAAAAAAGTGCATCTCATACATAGGGGGAAAAGGTACAATTCCTTTGTCAAAATAAACTCCTTTTATCTGACCTGATAGAAGGACTATCAATCAATGTACTATCAAATTACAATCAAAGCTTGATTGCTTGCTTGATTGATAAGCAGCATTGCCTCATAGTCACTAAGTACTCTTTCCTCTTCTGTCTTATTAGAAATACACTTCTCAAGAGTCATGAATCACTTTATACCTTACCCCCTTTTCAAGAAGCCACCATGGACAAACAATTCTTATGAGCCAAATCATCATACAAAGACAAATCATTTCATGAGCCATTTGGACCCCCTTTCCTCAAGCATACTTCCTCTAATTATAGCCAAAACTTCAATCAAAGCATATCTATTCATTATATTTGCATGTCCAGTTCTGCTAATTTTTCCCTCCCTCTCTAATATACTCCAAACTTAGTCATATGACCCTCCCCAACAAAGTACACTCCCAAGTATTAAAGTAATGAGAGTATTAAAATCTCTCAATAACTAAAGCATAGATTAAGATAAAATCATCTCCTAATCTCTTTATGTCCAAACCTTCTAATTACATCCCCAACCTCTGCCCCTGGTGTACTATAAATCTCTAAGTATCTAGTAAAGTCACTAGTGATTTAATTATGTATACTGTCTCTAAGTATTCTAAATATTGGGAAACTTGAAGGTCTCCCTTAAGAACTTTAGCATTAACTATAAGGCATGGGAGACACGGGCACAAGACTACCCAGCACAGGATGCCCTTATCAGAGAAAGTACTAAATTCTATGAGCAAGGTAGAATTAAAGGAAACCTCAGGTTTTCTGGACTATTTGTAAACAACATGTGGTAAAGGATTCTGAGCATGTATTGGTCTGATTGGTCACATTTGGATACACTGTATTTTGTCACGGACATACTGATGCCATTTTGGTGGTCTTTGATAATGAAGGTCAAGAACCAACTATACCCATATCCTCTAAATACCATCTCCTCAACTATATTCAACCCTTTAACTATCCTAAAGGAAATACAATAATCAAGAGTTACAAGTCTTATTTTCCTTTGTAGATTTGTATCCAATTTAATGTTCTTGACTAACATTTTTCCCTTTTCTTTTCATCTTTTTATTCATTACTTGAATCTTGTATTCGAAGACTGAATTCTTAGCTGACTTCTGGTCTTAACAGGAAATTTTGGAAGCTATCTATTTCATTGAACATCCATCTTTTCTCCTGACAGAATATGATGAATTTTGCAGGGTAGTAAATTATTGTTTAAAGTCTGAGATCCTTTACCCTCCTAAATATCATATTCTAGTCCCTCTGGTCCTTTAATGTTGAAGCTGTTAAGTATGTGTAAGTATGAATGTGCTTCCTTTGCTTTTAAATTGTTTCTTTGTGACTGCTTGTAGTATTTTCTGCTTTATTTGAATGTTCTGGAATTTGACTATGATAGTCCTTGGAGTTTTTATCCTCAGGTTTCTTTCTGTAGGTGTTCTGTGAATTCTTTCAAGCAAAGCATATCTCTCCATAATATTTCCCGAAAGATATCTTCCAGAATCTTTTTTTTTGATCTAGGATTTCAAGTAGACCAATAATTTGAAAATTATCTCGCCTGGACTAATTTTCCAGGTCTTTTACTTTCCTAAAAGGTACTTTACATTTTCTTCAATTTTTCAGCCTTTTGATTTTGTTAGATGAAATCTTGGTGTCTCATAAATTCATTAGTTTCTACTTCTCCAATTCTAATTTTTAGAGTTTTATTTTCTTCATTTAGTTTTGGTATTTCCTTTTCCAGTTGGTCAATTTTACTTTTTGCATAGTTGCATTCTCTTTCCATATGGTTAATTAAATGAGTTGCATTCCATTTTCCCTTGCTTAATTTTATTTTTTAATGAGTTTCATTCTTTTTCCACTTGGTTATTTTTATTTTTAAAGGAGTTGATTTCTTTGGTAAAATTTTTATAGTTTCCTGCTTAGCTCTTATTTTTTTTCCATTCTTCTATGGCTTTTAAAATTTTTTAAAGCTCTTCTCTGATGTTTTGGATTTGAGTCTAGTTAATAAACTCCTTTAACACTTTCCATGTAGGTAATTTGTGACTGCTTTCTTCTTCTGATATGTCATTTTTTAAATCACCTCTATCTGTATAGTAGCTTTTTATGATTAACACTCTTCTTTCTTTTTTCTTTTTTTTGCCTATTTTGATTATTGCGTTCTACCACTGTTAAACAGGCAATATAGTCCCAATAACTTCGTTCTTGGGTTTGGTTCTTGGTTTATCACTTGCCAAGATGTTGCCTTTGCAACCCAGGTGTTGCTGTGCAGACATTTGATCCCTCCTTTATGTACAGGCTCTGTCTATGCAGTTACTTGTTCCCATCTCAGTCCTGTATGTTGCCCCAGTATTCTTAGGGTTCATACTTTTTCCTGGGGATAAGATCCTCCCTTCTGTCCTGCTATCTAGCTGCTGGGATCTCAATGCACCATGGCCAGAAACCTCCTACTATCTTTTCCACTCTCCCATACAGTTTGGCTTTATGTCCCCTTTTCTCTGGAAGAGACAGGCTTTCAGTGAAGATCTTCCAAGATGTCTGCAACTGAAAACTTGTTTTGATTTTTTCCTGATGTTTTAATATCTTTGTAAAGGCTTCATATAATATTGTGTAGGGAAAAGCTCAAGGAGAATGCTAGCTTCATGCCTTCATCTTGGCTCCCCACATTGACTCTTAAATTCTCACTCTTCTTCATTATCCCTTACCTTGGAACTTCTCCCTTTCTCTGTCTAGAGTGGATATTATAGATCTCTAATATGCTCTATTTAAAGAAGGTACCAAGGGTCATCTTTTTTATTTCCTATTGACTATACTGCTCTATATTTCATGAAGAACCCTACTCTGGGTAACTTTTCCATTTCCTCAGTTTCAGTTTCATTTTTGGATATACAGTTTTTCCATATTAGACTGTGATGATAGGAATTTTTTATTTTCCTTTGTATCACCAGTACCCAGCATAGTTCCTGGAACAAAGGAGGAGCAAAAGTCTAGGGATGTTTGCTTTCTACTTTTCATCCCTGAATATGTGTCTGTCATAATCAAGTCATTTCAGATTCTGTAACTATTATTTCTGTTGCATTCAGATATTAGAACCTCAAAAGAGGTAGCCAATAAATGCTTGTTGCTTCTGAGTACTTTTCTGAGCAAGAAAAATCGCATAAGCAGTTGAACCTTATAAGCAAGAATTACCTTAATTCTGAGATTACCCCAGCATTTTGACTTCTTTAATCATTGACTTGCTCCCTTCCCCCCGCACACTCACTTTTTTTTGAGGCATTTAAAGTTCCACCTTACTTTGAAACTTTTGAGACTAAAGGAAAAATATGTACAAGTTGGTAAAACTTGGAAATCGTTGAAATATAATTGTCTAGTTCTAAGTGTCTAATCATCCATCCTAGACTTGAGTCCAGGTAGAGGTCTAGTTTAGGTAGCAACTTTGCTCTATTTGCAAACTGATTAGTATATGGATATTCTTTGATGTTTGTATATTCTATTGGTACCTATTACCTATTACTATCTGTCCCCTAAACACTACTGTGCCATCCATTACTCATTATTCAGAGGAAGTGCAGTTAGAGTGCTGAGAAGAGCTAGTTAGTGGATTGCTTTTATTTCTCATAGTTCCACTTCTTACACCCTTCTAGTGAGTTCCTGGTTAGTCTTTCCTGGAAGGGACAACCCCATGACTATAAAGAATTTTTTGTTTTAATCTAGCTAAAGAACAACATTTCCCCAGGTGAATCTTAAGTATGTAAATTGATGATATGCAATGATATAAAGAAAGATCATTAACAGTCAGAAAAGAAAGATGTTAATGGATTTTCACTGTGAATACATTTAATCTTTGTCTTTTTTGTCAGATCAATATTCTATTCAACATACCAAATTTGCCTACTTAGATTTTCAAGTTACATTCTTTTTGTGATAAAAAATTTAAAAAATAATATGAGAACATCATTCAAGTTTGCAATGTCAGAGTTGACTTCTGGTTGAGGTAATTAGTGGCACATTAAGTTGATATATACCTCAGTCATATGTAGGTTTCTAATGTCAAATTTTGCTAACAATACTCAACTGAATATTGATTATCAGAGTCACACTGCTTGATCCCATGACTCTTTTCATTATTTAACTATATAAAATCTCCAAATTTTCATGATTATTTCAAAAAGTAAAGAACAATCAACTTCTGTGAAAGAGGCTATCTTCTTTTCTGGATGTTTTTCCTTGATAGGAGGGATAGGGGTGATCATCAGTATCACCCTTTCAGACAGGTACACACAATGATCCTACTTTGGTCACAGTACTTATGAGCAACTAAAACTCTAGCAAATTTTCCAGCTCAGATTAATTATGTGACTTTTTCTATTTCCATATACAAAAAGACCCAATAAAAGGGTTCCCTCCCTCAGAAGGATTCTACTCTAGCAGAAACAAATGGGGAAAAAATCACTGAGGAGAAAAAACTGACCTTGAAGTTCACAAGATTCAGATACAAGTTCTATCCTTGGCAGATTCTGTTTGTGTGGTCTTGAGTGAGTAATTGAGTTTCTCAATGTTGTTTGGAAATCTCTACAGGGAAGGTACTGATAGGCACTTATAGGAGAAACTTCTAAATGTCAGCTCCTCACAATTATAAACTTAGCTCTTATCCTTTTTTCCTAGTTTGAACATTGAACTCTAACTCCTGAAAGAGATAAGCAAACTCACAAAATTAAGTAATTTATTCTTGACAATGGGAGCCAGGGGAAGAGGATTGATAGGGAAAAGAAAATGAATAAGCATTTATAGAGAGGGTACTATGTGACAGCCATTGTAATGAGTGCTTTATAAGATTAATCCCAATTATTCATCACAAGGATCCTGTGAAGTAGGTTCTTCTGATTATCCTCATTTTACATTTGAGGAAATTGCATCAATCAAAGGTTAAATGACTTGTCCAGGGTCTGTCTTACAATTACCAGTATCAATATTTTGCTCCTAAAACTTGCATTTCCATTTCAAAGATTATGACTGCAAATGAATTAATTATCCTTTTTGAATAAAAATGCTAATAAAAAGCATTATCTGAGGTAATGGTAATGCAATGACAGAAATAACTTAGTTTCAGTTTTCTAAAAATTTGCAATCTGGAGGGAAAGATAAAGTATAGAAATGCCTATGATAGAAATGTAGTGTGATAGTTCTAGGAAAATTTGCTAGAAATTTGAGAGAGAAAGAGAAAGGCAGAAAAAGTGACAGAGACAGATGAGAAGGAACAGAGATAGTGACAGAGACAAAGAGAGATAGATAGAAAGCTTTAAACGATTATTGGGAGGGCTTTTTGAAACTTCAGTTGGCTTTTATGAGAACTGAGAGCTTCAATAGAATGAGAAGATAATTCAAAAAGGAGAAATCTATTCCAAGAACTGGAGAGGATGAGAAGCAAAGAAATGAGAGAAAATAGAACAAAGCACAATAACAGAAAAGAATCTACTGATGTTAGAGTTTATAACATAGAGTAAATAAAATGAATGAAAATTCATGAGATTGAAAGGCTTAAGTATGATGAATGAAAAACCCAAGAGATTGTTTCTGGATAATTAACCAATTTATTAATTAGACTAGCTAGCAATCAATAAATTGATGGTCATAGTTTTCTCTCCCTAACCATAGATATATAAGGAGATTCTGAAATATCTTAAAAGCCTTCTTAAAGGGAATTCTCCTAACAAGTGTCCCCATTTAATAGTTGAGAAAACTATCCATTCCATGATTAGTTTTTGTTTGCCAAGGTCAGTACAGAGTCTAATTAAATGAACAGAGTTTTAGTGACAGTGTGAGTAGAGGGAAAGATTGCTTTGGTGAACAGTATCCATTCTCTGTTTAAAATAGGAGGAAATCTGCAATTCTCTTTTTTTAACCCCATTGATATCACAACTTCTTAAATCAGGAAGGAATGATATAAAGCAGAAGAGATTCTTCAGTACTATTGGAACAACACATTAGAATAATGGATGGATGAGTGGTTCCCATTCTAAGTATCTTTCCCACAAAATGCCTGGTACTAAGCCAAGTTTTCATGGAATCCCAGGGATCACAAAATCATTTCTTGTTAAATCAAAGGTACCTTTGAAGTTACTAATGCAATGAAGCAAAAAACCATAAATACTCACCTTTTTTTGAATGAGTTACCTCCATGTGAATATTCAGTCAATAGTTCTATAATTTGGCATAAAGATTTTTTCCTTCCTCTGCTGCTTTGATCTTTGCATACCTCAGTTGCCACTCGAAATGAGAGACATTTTTTGTTGGGAAATGAGGATGGTAGAATTCAGTGACTGTCTTTCAACTATAATTGAACAATATTTTCTCCTCAATTTGATGGGAATCATAGTCCTATTTAATTGGGAATCTTTTCTATACTTCATGAACTCTATTCTCTCATTATACAATGTTGCAAGATGGTAACCTACTTTAAGTAATAAATCGAGGTAATGCCATAAATCTACAGACATATGAATGTCCAAGAATAATGATTTTTGAATAGGCAAAAATCAGTGAACATGAACTAAATGTATCATATCCTCAGACACATGAAAAATGAGCTTTGTTTTCTGCAGTCATGGCCAACAACAGTATGATTTCAATGCCCTATATAACCTGGTCTGACTTGTGCTAGTGCCATTATCCTTATTTAAATGAATAGTAGTGACATTGTAGAGCATATTTTCCTCAAATTTAAGAATATTTATTGCAAATGAGTGGTGAGGATGGGGAAGAATTTTGAAAAATATTCTACTAGATTAACATTTGTTTAAAATAAATAAGCTATTTTCAGACAGCCTTTGCTTTAATTAGAAATCCTGTTTTACATAGCCATATAATGGAGATACTAATTTTTTAAAAAGTTCTTTTTTAATGCAATTTTAACCTGGAATAATTATTGTTCAAGATTTTAAATCAATAATGAAACAAACAGTGTCATCTCTTTTCCTTGCTCATTAAAACTAAAAGATATTACAAGATACCCCAAACAATAGCATAGTATTAGGTCCTCATTTTTGTTTTCCTATGAAAATAGATCACTTTTTGATCAGCAGATACCTTACTGCCTTAGAAGCAAAAAATCTCTAAGATAAAAATGATTTTACACAGTAACAATTCTGAATTATCCTTTGAAACACTTGAATAATTCTGGCATTCAAAATAAAATAAGACTTAAGTAGAGATTTTAGATGAAAACTCAGTACGCCTGTGCCAAAAATCACACACACACACACACACACACACACACACACACACACAGACAAACTCAAATACATACATACAAACTATTGTTATGAGCAAACCTTCACACTTTGAAGAATGAGTATCTCTGAAACTTGTTAATTTTCATTTCGGTTTACTAGTTTTATTGACCCTGAAATTTAGCACAAAATTTTAACTGCAAATGGATAACAACAGTTCTGCATGATTCAAATCAGTCCATTCCTAACTTTAACCTAGCATAAAAAAAGGAAAAAGAAACAAAAATCTGATGTTAAGATATTGGGATTGTTCAACCACATTATATTGATGAAGATACATATTGTTATGTGGTTTATAATGCAGTAATTGTCACTGTATCAATAATCTTCAAACATAATAATATCCCCGAATTATTATCAGCAATCATCCATTTGACTAAATTCCTGCTGCTTTACTGATAAACATTGCATGTGTCACAGAGATAGGGTATCCAAAATTAAATAAGAAAAACTACTCTGAAAGATGTAAACATAATATTTATGCAAAGAAGCCAATTTTGTTTATGGTGTTTATAATGATTTTTAAAGCATCAACAACTCAAGTGAAAGAAAAATGCCTATAAATTGAAGTTATTTAATAAACTTATTTGCAGAGTTCATTTTAAAAAATTGCAATTAGTACAGGCATATGCAGACACATATAAGCCTGCATACTCCGATAGCAGTCAATTTTACATGCATTGTTTATAACTTGTACTCAGCAATGTTCTGGTGGTAAAAAATCCCATGGGCAGAGCAAGTCTAATTTTGGACTTCCTGATGTGTGTAAGAATATTTTTCAAAAATCAGATTATTAGTATCACAATGGCTTGATTTCCACTAAAATGTTTACATATTGCAGTTTTCATACAATTTCTACATATGAGCACTCTATCACTTTAAATCTAGGAAAATCAACTTATTCCCCCTTGAATAGTTAAAAAAGATTGCAAAAAACCCTGACAAGAAAAATTGCCAAGGTGCTTATTTCAAATATATAGGTCAAATTTAATAGTGAAAACAAAGTCCTCTGTAGAGACTGCTAGAAACAGAGTTAGATAAGGGGGTTATTTACCCTAATGGAGTAATATTGTGTGTTTTGTAGTAGAAGACAGAACTAGATATCAGCAAATTAGTGGTTAGAGTCAAATGAATGCAATCTTTTCAAAATTATATTTTTAATAGAAAAATGATATACTATTTTGAATATATCATTATAGACAAAGGCAATAAAGACCCTAAAAAATCATGCAATCCCTAAAGAAACATAGATTTGAAAGGAACTTTAGAAGGCTAGTCTAAACACAGCAAGTAAAAGGTGCTATCTTCTTATTTTCTTCTTACTCTCTAGTTGAAGACCTGAATTCAAATTTCACTTTGGAGACTTATAATTACTTGTCTGTCTCAGTTTCCTCAATTGTACAATAAGTTGTTGTGAGGTTAAAATTGATAATATTTGTAAATTGCTTAGCAGAGTATCTAGTGAGTATAATAAGTCTAAGTCACTATATGCTACTTATTCTATGCATTATTTTACAAATGAAATAATTCATTCATCTAATACCCTTTCTTCATGACTACATGGTTGTCTAGTTCAACCTCTCCCAGAAATTCCTTCCAAAAGAAGAATTCTTGGTAAAGTTGGGTGCTGGTCCAACCTGTGCCCTAAGGTCTATAAAACTATTCATATACCTTTCATCCAGAAATCCCACTGTTAGGTTTATATCCCGAAAGTGTTCAAGGGAAAACAGCAAGTACCTATTTGAACAAAAATATATTTAATACAATTCTTTTTCAGTTGGCACAGTTGAAGGAATGACTGAAAAAGTTGTACTATATCATTGTAAAGGAACACTATTATGATGAAGGAACACTATTATAAGAAATGATGAGGGGCATGATCTCAGAATGAAAAAAACTAGGAAGCCATATGAACTGATAAAAAGTGAAGTGAACAGAGGTCATTGTATACAATAAAAGCAATATTTTAATGATGATCAACTTTGTAAGACAGCTATTCTGATTAAGATAATGATAAATCAGGACTCACAAAAAATGCTATCCTCTTCTAGAGAGATAATTTATAAATTCTGAATATAGATTGAAGTATACATAGTTATATATAATACATATAATATATATATATATATATTTCATTTTCTTATTTGTTCTTGTTTTTTGACTATACAGCTAAGGTTTCATATATGTAATACATAATGAGTTTTATATTGCTTGCTTCCTCAGTGGGCATAGTAGGGTTGGAGGGAAGGAAGGAGAGATTTTGGAACTCAAACTTTAAAAAATGTTGAAAATAAAAATATAATACAATAAAATAAAAAATCATGATTTTTAAACAATTTTTTCCTTAAAAAAGTTTATTTTCTGGATCAATGGTGGAATATAGCAGGCAAACTTATTAAAAATAAAAATGTACACTTATATTTTCTAAATGTCTATTGTTATATTCAGCACATTTTTCTATACTACAATTATTTCTGTTCACAACCAATTCTTTCCATCTAATTTTATAGCTATCCCTTCAGGACTGTGTTATTTGAAAAGCCCTATCAACTCTACCACTGAAGGTCTTAATGTAAATGCTTAATCTCTTTAAAAATCTCAGTTTCTTCACTTATGAAGGGAGGAGTAATGACATAGATAACCATTATAGTCAGTTGTAGTGTAAATCAATGATGATGACAGTGCTATTGGTGATCATGGTAATGACAGTGATGGTGATGAAGGTATTCATCCAGTCATATCACCTAACACAAATTTTTATTTTCTTTTAAATAAGTTATTTAAGGGGGTGCAAAGATCATATTGAGAAATATAGATGATACAAAACAAAAGATAATATTAATATTCCCTTAGAATGCCTTGTTCAAGATAACTTCAACTAATAAAAATAGGAGCTTTCTTGGGATCAACAAATCAATGGAGGATTCAGAATCTGACCTTCTAAATATTTTTGATTATAGTTATCATTATTAGCACATAATTCCCTAGGAACCCCTTAAATAAGACTACTTAAAGGCTTAAAAGGTACATTAATTTTATAACAATAAAAATTGTAGATTTGAAGCAGAATGTAAATATCCAACTTACTTGCAACTGAATATCTGTTCTGTAAATTCTCCACCACAATTAAAGAATTATATTGACTGTTAGAATAGTGATAGTGACAGTGATTGAAAAGAAATTTAGTTTTCAGAAATTTCCCATTTTTAAAGAAGGATGGACCCAGGCATAATGTATTTTGTATTATATATGTGTGTATAATATATACATATTATATATAAATATAGCTTTTATATTTCATTTTCAATATTATCTCTCACCTCTTAAGTAGTTTTGTTTTATTTTTATCAAGCTGATGATCCTTTTTTCTCACTAAAAAAAAACTGAATTAAATAAGTTGATCAATTCTTTTTCCTTGTCTTTTATTTCAACCACCATTTCTTCTTTGCCTTCTAAACTTTTCCCCTTCTCATTCCTCAAATAAATGAAATATCATTTCTTGGTATATTAAGATTTTTTAATTTTTTCAAGCCCCCATTTATTTTGCCTTTTAGAATGCCTGACCATCTTATAGGACTATTCAACATTTCCTTTTGATCTGTCCTTTGCCTGCTTTTTCTTCCATTATATATATATATATATATATACATATATATATATATATTTATATATATTTATATATATTTATATATATATAAATTCTAAAACCATAGCTCAGTACAACTGTAATGCCATGTCTGTCATATCAAATGCTTTCTTCTCTATAATCCTATTAAAATTCATTCATGATTGCCTGACCAAAATTTTGTTTATGACAAAGTCTCCTCTCTTGAGTTGCCTTGCCTTTTTTAAAAATAATTATTTATTTTGGATTTTATAATATTCCCTTTAATCTCCCTTCCCTTCCCTCATCTCCCACAGAAGGCAATCTGTTAGTCTTTGCATTGTTTCCATGGTATACATTGATCTAAGTTGACTGTGATGAGAGAGAGAGAGATCATATCTTTAAGTAAAAAAAGTATAAGAGACAGCAAAAGTATACATAATAAGATAGCAATTTTTTAAAAATTAGAGGTAAGGTAACAGTCTTTGGTCTTTGTTCAAACTCCACAATCTTTTCTCTGGATACAGAAGGCATTCTCCATCACAGCCCAAAATTGTGCCTGATTGTTGCACTGATGGAATGAGCAAGTCCATTAAAGTTGATCATCAACCCCATGTTGCTGTTAAGGTGTACAACATTCTTCTGGTTCAGCTCATCTCACCCAGCATCAGTTTATGCAAATCCTTCCAGGATTCTCTGAATTCCCATCCTTCTCGGTTTCTAATAGAACAATAGAGTTCCATCACATACATATATGACAGTTTTCCAATTGATGAACATTCACTCAATTTCCAAATCTCTGCCACAACAAAGAGGGACGTTATGAACATTTTTGTACAAGTGATGTTTTTAGCCTTTTGTTGACCATTGGGTATAATTCCAAATTGTTCTTCAGAAAGGTTGGATGAGTTGACAGATCCACCAACAATGTATTAGTGTCCCAGATTTCCTACATCCCTTCCAACATTGATCATTGTTCTTTCTGGTCATGTTGGCCAGTCTGAGAGGTGTGAGATGGTACTTCAGTGATATTTTAATTTGCATTTCTCTTATAAGTAGTGATTTAGAGCAATTTTTCATATGACTATGGATTGCTTTGATTTCCTCATATGTAAATTGCTTTTGCATAAAATTTGACTATTTGTTAATTGGGGAATGGATTGATTTTTTTTTAAATTGACTCACTTCTCTGTATATTTTATTATTTTTTATTTTTATATGGAAGAGCAGTGCATTTTAAAAATTAATTTTTAAAAATTTTGAGTAACAAATTTTCTCTTTCTCCTGGTCTTTCTCCCATCTACTGAGAAGGCAAGCACTATGATATCCATTATACATGTGAAGTTATGTAAAACATTTTTGCATATTAGCCATATTGCCAAAAAAAAAAACCCAAAAGAAAAATAAAGTTTAAAAAAGCATCAATTTGCACTCTGACTTTATCAGTTCTTCCCTGGAGATGGTTAGCATTTTTCATCATGAGTCTTTTAGAATTGTCTTGGAACATTGTATTGATCACAGAAGCTAAGTGTCTCACAGTTAATAATCATCATAAAATTCCTGTTATTATATACAATGCTTTCTTAATTCTGTTCACTTCACTTTACGTCAGTTTATATAAATCTTTCCAAGTTTTTTTTGAAACAATCTCCCACATCATTTTTCTTTTTTTTTTTCAAGCAATGGGGTTAAGTGATTTGCCCAAATTCACACATCTAAGCAATTATTAAGTTTCTGACACTGGAACAGAACTCAAGTATTCTGAACTGTAGGGCTGGCACCCCATCTACTGTGCAACCCTATCATTTCTTTTCTATAAATTTATTTTTATTTATTATTTTACACTTTTTAAAAATTATATTTATTTTATTTTTGTAGAAATAATGTTTTTATATATTACTAAAATATTCTTGTTTAATAGCAAACATAATAGCCCATCCCCCAAAAAATATAGGCCTTCATGAGCAATACAGTAAAGAGGAAAAAATTAAAATTAAAATTAAGAAAAATAATAATAATAATAGGGGCAGCTAGATGGCACAGCAGATGGAGCACCAGCCCTGGAGTCAGGAGCACCCAAGCTCAAATCAGGCCCAAGACACCCAACAATCACCCAGCTTTGTGACCCTGGGCAAGCCACCCCAACTCCATTGCCCTGCAAAAACCAAAAAAAACCCCAAAATAAAATAAAATGATGATGATGATGATGATCTGGGTGTCCAGGTGGCACAGTGGACAGAGCACGGTTTCTGGAGCTAGGAGCATCTGGGTTCAAATCTGGCCTCAGACACCCAACAATCACCCAGCTGTGCAGCCCTGGGCAATCCCCCCCAAATAATGATGATGATGATGATGATAACAACAACAACACCAACAGCAACAATAAATGTGCTTCAGTCTGGGTTCCACCACCACCAGCTCTGTTGCAGGTAGATCACATTCTTTAGGATAATTCCATCACAAAAGCTACTTCCATATTTTTCCACCATTGCCATTGCTAATCGCAACAACCTCCATTCATACTTCCCTACTATCATACACTATATTTTCGCTCTCCTTTTACTCTGTCTCTCTTCTTAAATGTGCTATAGGTTAGCTGAGTGGCTCAGCAGACTGATCACTGGCCCTGGGGCCAAGAGGCCTCAAGACCACATACCACCCCTAAGGCCCAGTAACCACCCAGCCCTGTGGTCCCAGACAGGTCATCCAATCCCAGCCCCTTGCAAGAAGTAAAAAAGAAAATGTGTTATATTTGACCACTCTCTTCCACAGTCTACCCTCTACTGCATCACTCACATCCCTCCCTTTCCCCTGTTACCCTTCTCTCGTTCTTACTCTAGATGTCTATAGCTCATTGAATATGTATATGTGCTGTTTCCTCTCCCAGCCACCTCTGATGACAGCAAAGGTTCCCTCATTCTCCATCTCCTCCCCCCTTCCATATAATTGCAATAGCTTGTTATAATAAAAAAGATCTTATTATATGAAATACATTAGCCTATTCCACTTCTCCTTTCTCTTACTCCCATTACATTTCCTTTTAGCCATTGACTCCATTTTTTACAATATATTATATCTTCAAATTCAGCTCTCTCTTGTGCTTCATCTATAAAAGCTCCTTCTACCTGCTCTATTAAATGAGAAGTTTCTTATGATATTATCAGTTTCCTTTTTCTAAGCAGAAATACATGTAGTTCCTCATGAAATCCCTCATATTTTCCCCTTCTCCTCCACTCTCTATGCTTCACCTGAGTCCTGTAATTGAAGATCAAATTTTTTGTTCAGCTCTGTCCATTTCAACAGGAACATTTGAAATTCCCCTGGTTCATTGAAAGTCCATCTTTTTCCCTGCAAGTTTTACTGGGTTGTTGATTCTCAGTTGCATTCTGATCTATTTTGCCTTCTGGAATATTATATTCCAAGCCCTAGGAGCCTTTAATGTAGTTGGTACTAAGTCCTGTGTGATCCTGTCAACAGCTCCACAATATTTGAATTGTGTCCTTTTGGCAGCTTGTAATATTTTCTCTTTGACTTGGGAGTTCTCAAACTTGGCTATAATATTCCTGGAGGTTGTTTTGTGTTTTGTTTTTGTTTTTTTTTTTTTTTTTGTCTGGATCTCTTTCCCAGAGAGATTGGTGTATTCTCTCAATTTCTATTTTGCCCTCTGCTTCTGTTATATATCTGGGCAATTTTCCTATAGGAATTCATTAAAAATTATGTCAAGGTGCTTTTCCTGATCATGACTTTCAGGTATCCCAATAATTTTTAAATTGTCTTTTCTGAATCTGTTTTCCAGATCAGTTGTTCTTTCAATGAGATGTTTCACATTTTCTTCTAATTTTTCAATCTTTTGGTTTTGAATTATTGTGTCTTGACCTCTTGTAAAGTCTGCAGCTTCCTTCAGTTCACTTCTGAAGGATGTGTTTTCCTCACAGAGCTTTCTTATCCCTCTTTCCATCTGGCCAATTCTGCTTTTTGGAGCATTCTTCTCAATAACTTTTTGAACTGCTCTTCTCTTTAAAACTCCTTTCAGTCTTGTAACCCTAACTTTGATTAGTATAAATTTACCTTATTTTGTCTAATCTAAGGGCTACTTCATTTCTTGGTCATCTCCATGCCATGCCACTACTCACCTGCCACTCCCCAATCCTAGTTTTCTAGTTCTATCTCCTTCATATTTTATATTTCATATTTTGTCATTTTGACCTATGCTGGTTTTTAATGTATTATTTTCTTCAGCATTTTTTGGATTTCCTTGACCAAGCTGTTGACTTCTTATTCATGTTTTTCCTGTATATCTCTTATTTTTTTTCCCAATTTTTCTTCTATCTCCCTCACTTGATTTTCAAAAATCTTTTTTGAGCTCTGTCATAGCCAGAGCCCAATTTCCACTTTTCTTGGAGTCTTTAGATGCAGGAGCTTGTATTTCCTCATCTTCAGATTGAGTATTTTGATCCTTCTTGGGATCATAGACAATAGTGGTTTTAGTAGGAATACATGCTGTATTTTGTCAAAAGCTTGTTCAGCAAGGATTAATATAATCAAATGTTTTCTGATAGGTGTGTTATGGATATAATTGATAACAATAACAATTTTCCTAATATCAAACCAACCCTGCATTCCTTTAATAAATCTTACTTTGTCATAATGTATTATCCTAGTGATAACTTGTTGTAATCATTTTGCTAAGAGTTTATTTAAGATTTTTGCTTTTATATTCATCAAGGGAGATAGGGCTATAATTTTCTTTCTTTTTTTAACTCTTCCTCCTTTAGATATAAGTACCATAATGGTCTCATAGAAAGAATTAGGCAGAGTTCTGTCTTCACTTATGTTTCTAAAGAATTTATATAGAATCGTAACCAATTGTTCTTTAAATGTTTGATACAATTCACTTGTGAATCCATCTGGACCAGGAAATTTTTTTCTTAGGGAGTTCAATAAAAGCTTGTTGAATTTCTTTTTCTGAGATAGTGTTATTTAAGTATTTAATCTCCTCTTCATTTAAACTGGGCAATTTATATTTTTGTAAATATTCATCCATTTCACTTAGATTGTCAAATTTATTGGCATATAGTTGAACAAAATAATTCTGAAACATTACTTTAATTTCCTCCTCTTTGGTGGTGTGTTCACCTTTTTCACTAGCAATTTGGTTTTCCTCTTTTATATCAAATTAACCTGAAGTTTATCGATTTTGTTGCTTTTGCCATAAAACTAAATCTTTATTTCATCTATTAGTTCAACAGTTTTCTTGAAGCTGGGTCCTGTGTAATCCTTACATTGGCTCCTTGGTATGTAAATTATTTCTTTCTGGCTGCTTGCAGGATTTTCTCTTTTATCTGAGTGTTCTGGAATTTGACCACAACATTCCTTGGTGTTTCCATTTTGGAATCCCTTTCTGGAGGCTACTGATATATTCTTTCAATAACTATTTTGCCCTCTGCTTCCATGATGTCAGGGCAATTTTCCATCACTAAATCCTGTAATATTAAGTCTAGGCTTTATTTGTATTCAATATTTTCAGGAAGCCCAATGATTCTTATGTTGTCTCTCAAGCTGTTCTCAAGGTCAGTAGTTTTGTTGAGGAGGTATTTTACATTTTCTTCTATTTTTTTCAGTTTTTTTGGTTTTATTTAACAGATTATTGTTTCATGAAGTCATTAGTTTCCACAGACTCCATTCCTTTTTTTAAGAGAAGAATTTTCTTCATTTACCTTTTGCAACTACTTTTCTAATTGGTCAATTCTATTTTTGAAAGAGTTTTCCATTTGACCAATTGAAGTTTTGAGAGAATTAATTTCTTTTTTACATTTGTCCAATTATAGTTTCCAAGGATTTGTTTTCTTGTTGCAAGTTATTAATTTTCTCTCCAAAATTTTCCAATTGATTTTTAAACTCCTTCCTGATTTCTTCAAGAAAATCTTTCTAAGTTGGAGAGCAAATCAAATTCTCCTCAGAGGTTCTAGATCTTTCTGATTTAGGGTCTTTGTCTTTGAGGTAGCTTTCAATGGACCCCCCCCCTTTCTATTGACCTTTTCTTCATTTTCCTGAAATATTGTGTTGGAGATAGAGCTGGTTCACAGAAATTTGTTGTTAAGATCCCTAAAGGATTTACTCACTAAGTTTAATAACTCCAAGTAGGGTAAATTACTCTCCCTATTCAGCTGAGGGAGCTCTGCTGCCCAAGCCTGAGCCTGGAGGGTGGTGGAGGGTGGGGGGGGACTTGGGGGGTTGGGGCAGGGTTGTTACTTTGTCTCTTCTGGGAAAAGGACTCCACTGAAGTGAATGTATGGAGTCTGAGATCGTTCAGAACAGAGCATCCCAGAGGATCAATGTCTGCAACTCTCCAGCCCTGCTGGAGTGCCCCAGACCATCAGTCCCAGAGACAAATACTCCATGACCCAGTGAGCTCTTAGATGACAGCTTCCACGTTCAATGGCTCTAAGACTGATGATAGGTTTGTCCAACTCTCACCTCTCCCAACAGGGTCCCTACTGTCCATGTCCAGCTCATCCACCATCCCTGAAGACATAACTTGAGGTAGATGCTCTTCTACTAGTTTCTTTTTCTGGGTTTTGTTGATAGAATTTCTGTTAAGAGATTTGTTTCATAATATATTTGAGGGAAGATCAGGATCCCTTAGCACAGTGCCTGTCTTCTCTCCACCATCTTGGCTGGAAGTCCCCAAGCTGCCTCGCTTTTTTAGAAAGTCAAGTCAGTAGATTATAATTCATACCCCCAAAATTCTTAAAATCATTTTCCCCTAAACTCTAGGAGTAATGCTGCTAATGTCCAGAATTCCCCAGCTTACTTATAACAATATCTAAATAGCATAAAGCTATTTTTTATTCAGTTCCAAATCATTTGTAGTTCACCAACAGTACTTACTAGTTAGAATTAAGGACAAATCTGATGAAGGTTCTTCAGTTTAACTACTGAACATAACCAGTGCAACAGAAGAAAATTTTCGATGAATGATACAATATAAAATTAGGGAGAATAATCCACCAAAATAGGTTCATGGATCATCAAAATGTCTTTGTTCTTTCAGGAAACTCCTCCATATCTCTCGTTCACATTGTTGTTATTTAGCCATATCTGCAGTCTCCCAACAAAGGAAATTTAGATAAATTTGATTAAGTTCTGTTCTTCTCAACAAACAAAATTGGGACATCCGACTATTTACCCTTTGTCTCTATTTCATTGATTCCATTTTCTTCAGAGGAAAATGAGACAGTCATGAAACTAAACTCCACATTTTAAACCTCCCATAGTAATACTCTTCTTTTAAGTCTTGATCTGGTGCCTACAGTGTTGGGAATAAGCCAGAAAACTGTCTTCTACTACATTATTATTCATATTAGCCATGCCACCTTCTTTCATGTATTCAATAAACAATTTTCAGCAATGAAAATGTGCAAAAAGTACCCGAATTATGCACAAAACTTTAAAAAATGATATAATCTCTTTCTTAAGGGTGTTCACTATAAAACAGTAAATATGTCATATAAATGATTTAAAAAATCAGATTATGAAAATAAATATATACTAGAATAGATGAAAGAAAAGTCAATACCAACTTAAGGGGAACAGAGAAGGAGGAACATTTGAACTAGTAAGGTTTCAATAAGTAGATATGAGGGTAAGGGAACAATTTGATACAAAAAGGAAGCAAAGCAAAGGGTAGCTAAGATTTTCTGTGGGATCTTAGAGTCAATAGTCAAGAGTATCTTCTACTAGTCTACCTTTCTACTTTTTTTCCTTAAATCTAGATGCCCTTTTCATTATATGAATGGGAGGAATATCATAGTTAAACTCGGAACTCCTTAATCTTTTCTACATATTCTACTAAAATCAATAACTATAATGGTATAGATATCAAATTTCTTGCTTTGATTCTATAATATATTTCAAAAAACACTTCTACTTGTGTCTATTAATTATGATGATTTGAGGAGGGAGGGAATTGTCTATGCTGGAAATTCATTTTATTGATGGGGAAATATTGGAAAAATAGAATGGAATAAATGAAGAACCTTTTTGTAAAAAGTCAGCAGTCTTTTCCTTGCAACTAAAAGTCTGTTATTATACTATGCATCATTTATGCAAAAAGGATTATAAAAATCAGTAGTTATACAATCAGGTTTTCCAGGGTTAATAATATTCATTTCCTGCATATTATATGAATTCTTCAAAAGTCACATTAACACCTGTTTTTAAGGCTTATATTGTCAAATGTATTCTCCCATTTTGAATTATGTAGTGTAGTTTGGGATAAAAACACACTAGAACTTTCTCATTATCCTTTCATTAAATTACTTATGAAGAGAAAATAGCCTAGCCCATTTTCACATTAGTTCACATAGCACCATTTCAAAGCAGCAAGGACACATTTTGATATTCTGTTCATTAAAAAGAATTGTAAAAAATAATCTTTCTTAGCTGAATAAATTTGCCCTCATTAAGTCTTCTAACCTAAATGTAAAGACAAAACAACCAAAAAAATAAAACACACAGAAAAATAAAATAAAACAACAGAAGAAAATATTAGAATTGGTAAAATTGTTCACCATAATTGCAAGTTTAAAACTTTTTTTTGAATGAAACATACAAAATTGACACATTCTAATATTAACTTAATTTTCTTTTTTGACATTTCAAGTTATGTCATGTTCTTAATTCTTTAACAATAATTTTATCTTATCTTGTAGATTTCATATTACCTTCTTTGGCCTGCTTTTTTATGATCTTCATCCTTTAAATATTGAAAGATCATTGATATTATTTAAACACTTTCAATGTACTTCTACCTCTTGCTCTTTCTTTGTCTTTTAGTTTTTGTAAATTTATTTAAGGCAATAGGGTTAAGTGACTTGCCCAGGGTCACACAGCTAGGCAATATAAGGTCTTAGGTCGAATTTGAACTCAGGTCCTCCTGACTCCAGGCTGCTGCTCTATCCACTGCACCACCTAGCTGCCCCTTTTCTATTTCTTTTAAATAGCTTCATAGCACATAGCAAAGGATCTAAATCAGTTAATGAAAGCAAAATTCAATTTTAAAAGCAAAATAGTAAATATTCTCATAGATGAAGAAGAATAAAAGAAAAAAAGATAATACGGGTATGTATGTAGTAAAAAAACATGCTTTAACTGACTAATATAATTCAGATTGAGAACAAATGAGGCAATGCACATGAACAAAGTGCATTTTAAATGTAGTGAGGTTAATTGTCTTTTGACTTAAAATTTATTCTTACTTGTACTTAGAACTCAAATGTAAAAGGCCAGAAGAGGATAGCCAACTGTGAAATAATACCATTTTAGCCAAGTAGATTTGAGAATACAATCTTTTAAGTGTGGAGAATACTCTAATTTGCAATGCTGGTGAAGAACCTAGATTCAGTTTTATCTCAAATTATATCACTTCAAAGACTTTGACATTACAGAGTACCATTGTTTGGAGTGAAAACTGGCAGGGAGGAGGGAAGCAACTTGTTTTCATATGTGTTGATTTTAATTCAAAATGTTTTGAATTTCACAGCTAGCCTGATGCAAATTATTCATTTTCAGCAACATGTGGTCAACTTGTGATTAAAATTTTAATATGTAGAGGATATTGTATCATTAAATACTTAAAAAGTTAGTCCCAACATTACAAAATTGAGAGTAAAATTCCACTTGGATTTCTTATTTATATAAAATACCTTGCAATTTCTTTTTTACAAATTTATTTTCATCCATATGCACATGTATATTTTTAAGTTACAAAATTTCCTTCCAACCCCCTCCCCTGAGCAGTGAACAGTCAGGTTAGCATTGTACACACTTATTTTGGATAAGCATGTCTACATATTAATGATTTTCAGTATGAGGAATTAGGACTAAGTGAAAGAGATACACAAGATATAATTTTTATAAAGTGCTTATCAGATTCTGAAGGGTTGTTTGTTTCTTTGTTTGTTTGTTTTCCTTCCTCTGAATGGGGATAATATTGTCCATAGCCAGTCTAATATAGCTGTCCTAATTCTCTGGACTGCTGAGTAGGGTTGCTTCCATCAAGATTGTTTATCTCACAGTGCTGTGTACATTGTTCTCTTGGTTCTGCTCCCTCAAATTCCTCTTTTAAGAAGTAGAAATTTTAATCTTTCTAAGCCTGGCAGTCTTATTTAAGTAGATTTCAAATCCAGTTAATTCAGTTCTCTCTAACAATAATAATTAAACAAACTCCACTGTAATGAGGCAAAAAAAAATGTATTTAAAAAAAAGACAACTCCACACCTCAAGTTTCTTGTATTTTACATTTTTAGAATCACTAGTGATAATCAGATCCACATTTCTCTCCAGTCTCACTGATGAACACTTCTCAAGAGATTCTTGTTGGACAATCCTATGGTAGTTAAGCTAAGGTGACCTTAGCAAAGTACAAAATTTGAATTGTTTGGATCCTGGTGAAAGTTGTTCAATCTTTACTTTTAGTGGTCTAGAGTTTGGAATGAGAAATTCTTTCTCCCTGCCTCTAAGATCAAATTTGTGAAGTGACCTAGAAGTAAAGTTTCTAGTCATGGGCAATGGTTCTAATTGTTTTTTTTTTAACTTTTGCTTTTCCATTTTTGTTTATACTTTGATACCTCAGTTTTAGGAGGAGGTTAGTCTATAGAATCATAATGAAATGGGGAGCTAACCTCAAACCTAAGAACTCTAGTAGTCAAGTACCACATCAAATACATGATATCAACCCAAGTAAGTTTCTTAAGCCTCTCAATACTTATATAGGTTTCTTCGGAGGCATCTAGGTGCTTTATTGGTTCATAGAATGTCTGTAAAAATCTCACTTCAGAAGCTCATTTAGCTAAGTTACCCCTAGTACATCACTTCTCCTCTTTCATCTTTTGACTCCTTATCTTAAATTAAGTTGAATAATAGCAGCACCTAAACTTCAGGGTTATTATAAGACTCAAAAGAGATAACACAGATTGATCTCTTTGCAAACTTCATAGCACTTTATTAATGCCGGTTATTATTATCATACATTTCAGAGAGTATGCCAAATAGTATTGGGGGGGGTTCTCTGAAAGAGTTCTCTATTCCAATAAGGCATACACAGGTGTATATGTATGAATATATATATATATATGTATATATATATACATATATATATATATGTATATATATATACATATATATATAACCATATGCATGTACCTTAAAATGGAGAAGTTTTTCTTTACAAAAGATGATTTATTGGAGGTTGGCATATCTCCTCTTACTAAGCTTGTCACACAGTAATCAGAATTTTAGTGTTCTAAGAGTCTTATTACTTCAGCAAATTATAAAGAATAGTTGACAATTCTCTGAACAGCAAATATACGGACTCAGAAGCAGTTTAGGGAGGTCATATTATTTTTTTAGAATTCTTTGATCTTAGTTGAATTTCATGAAACAGATCATACTTTTGAGTACTTTGATTTAGCTTTACACACATTACTGCCTCCCCTCCCCTCCCCCACCCACCCACGCATTATATCAGTTGCCTTAGAATTTATAGGATAAGCAAAGGGTTTGACTTAGTGTGATATTAGCTTACCCATATTAAGTAGCACACACTAAAATCTGTAGAATGTTAGCCCAAAATGATATAGTAAATTTAGCCAAGATCAATATGAACATAGCAATGCTCATTTAAGATTAGAAAACTCACCTTTGATAAATGAATAAATGTATTAATTAATTAATCAATTGAGGTAGTTCTCACCATGAAAAATTTACATTTTAAAAGAGAATGATAAAATGACAAAATATGAAATATAAAATATGAAGGAGATAGAACTAGAAAACTAGGATTGGGGAGTGGCAGGTGAGTAGTAGCATGGCATGGAGATGACCAAGAAATGATGAAGTAGCCCTTAGATTAGACAAAATAAGGTAAATTTATACTAATCAAAGTTAGGGTTACAAGACTGAAAGGAGTTTTAAAGAGAAGAGGAAACATGCCATGGAGATGGAAAAGATCAGGGCAATTAGTTTTGCTCAAAGCATAAAAAATATTCTGATCAATGTTTTAATCAATGACTTAAATGAATTAAACTAATATATCAGATTTATATGAGAATCTGCTAATAATAACTGCTAACAAATATAGAATCTTGATTCACAAAGTTTTCAACAACCTAGAAGGTAGGGTAAAGTATAATAACATGACATCTATTACCTTTACTTTAGGGAAAAATTCAACATATCAAAAATAATACTAATTTCCCCTTCCCCCCAAAAAAAACTTTGCGTAGGAATTTTGTTATTTCTAGCAGAGGGAGCAGTATCCTTACAATCACTCAGGTATTCTGCCTCAGTCAGGCTTACTATTCCCTTTTTATACCACATATTATTAAGACAACAATTCTATCTCAATATCTCTCAATATCCTAACTGTTCCCTTCTCTACCCTCATATGACC